>NW_021318618.1:585713-607661 GCF_001605985.2 Dendrobium catenatum | reverse complement strand
ACCAAACCACTATAAAATTCTTGGTGTATTTTTTCCTTATCGTTGTTTACCTTTTTACTTGCATTTAATTTTCATAACTATGGCATGGTGAAATTTTGTGGAAGAAAAATTGCTTAAGATTTTGTTATAAAATTTCAAAAATAACAAAAAAAGTAGAACTCTTGTTTAGGGTTACTTTTATTAAGAAAAAGATTTTTACAATTCACCCCCCTTTTGTCGTTTAGTAATTTCAATTTTAAAATAGAACAAGTAAAACAAAATAAATAATTAAAAAAAAATATAAAAACAATTGTACACTCTCCCCCTTTGACATTATCAAAAAGTAAAGGAGCATAAAAAACTAAAATAGTAAAAGAAAATGATTAACAAAACATCAAACGATCCTTGAACTTGTGAAGAAGATGTTTTTAGAAGAATCAGTTTAAAAATTAATTTTTTTTTGAAATGAGAAAGTTATCTCTTGATTTTATTAAAAAACTTAGTAAGGAATATATCAACAACGCATAACACAGAAAGGTTATAAATTAAAAAAATGTTAATCTAAGCTCAAGTTCTTTTAAAGGCACAAAATTTTTTTAATTCAATATCAAAATCAAGGAAAAAATTAGAAAAATTAAAAAGTAAGCTTTTTAAAACCCCTTTCATGAAATATATTTAATGGAAGATTAATGCAAAAATTGGTGAATAAAAAATCATGATTTGCAAACTCAAGTATCGAAGATATCAATAGTAAAAGGGTTTTCTTAAGACTTAAGAAGTACAAGAAAGGTAAGCTTACTTTTTGTGGGCTCATTTTATGCCTCATATCAGTTGTTTGGTGCACTTTATGCATTTGTTTATTTTTTTATACACTTTGTGTATCTTTCACAATTTGGCGTCATTGCGCATCTTTTAATTTGGCATCAATGACCACTTTCTTTTCAATCAAATATATTATCTTTTTATAATTTTAAAAACTAAAGTAAACCCATTCTATTGAGAAAATGAACTACTTGATTAAGAAAATTATGAGATAGATTCATCAACTTGCAAAAGATCCCTGTAATGTAGACAAAATGTAGGGAGATGAAAAAGTTCAACTTTAGAATTCAATTTGTAATATGATGAATATTTTGAATCAAAAGTAAAATAACCTCTTTAAAAAAAAAAGAGATAGAGAGATAAAATCATGAGTTTTCTTCCTTTTGCTGCTTTTAGAGATGTCAACCACAACTTACATAAGAATTCAAGAAAAACAGGAGGTAAATTTTTCATTTTTTTAAAAAGTGATCTTTTAAAAAGATTTGATTTTCTAAAGTGAATACAAAACAAAAAGGTGATATGTGTGCGTTGATCAGAGAAAACTTCACAAAAATAAGTATAAAAACGAATTTAAAATTTTAACGCAATAACAAAAACAAAAAAAAAGACTAAATCCAAAGAAAATATTAAAAATAAACAAAAACATAAAAAATAAATAAAAACATAACAAACAAAAAAAAAGCATACATAAATAAATGAACACACAAAAAAGGCTTTGAACATCATCTTGCTCCTATTCTAATGATTTAGAAGCTAGGTCTGCCTAGAAGATTTTTTGCTTTTCATTATTAGCCCTTTTTACAATTTTCTTAGCTTTACCATTTTCTTTTGTAGGAAGAGTTCTCAAAGTAGGGAACTGATTTTTCATATGTCAAGGTTTTCTACATCCAAAGCAAATAACATCAAAAGAAATCTTAACATTCTTACCATTTTACCTTTATTCCACTTTTTTTTATGCTTATGCTTGTGCTTTAGTGGGCATTACAAATAGCTTGTTAAGTCATTTCTTTTGTCACCAACTAAGCCACTTTTCTAAGTGTCTTCAGCTTTTAGCACTATCATTTCACCTGCATCAAAAACTTTTTGACCCAAACTTTGCTCGTAGGCAATGAGTGAGCCAATCAAATTATCAATAAAATATTCATTCAAATGTTTTGATTCACAAATAATAACAACTTTGGCATCAAACTTATCAAGAAGATAATGTAGAATTTTATTGATTTTTTCATAATTTGAAAATTCTTTACCTAAAGAATGTAATGATGTCACAATTTGAATAAACCTACTATACATATCTAAGATCGTCTCATATAATTTAATGCAAAATAACTCATAATCATGCATTAAAAAGTTCAACCTGGATTGCTTGATCTCATTATTGCCTTCATATATATTGTGTAATTTATCCCAAATTTTCTTACCAGTAGTACACATGGACAGTAACAAATAATCTTCAAAATTTAAAGCACAGAAAAATAGTTTAACAACTTAGCATTCAATTGAGCATAGATTTATTCTTCCCTTCTCCATTGATTAAAATGAATATCCATTTTAATACCATTTATTTCACGTCATGGAGGTGAATAACCTGTTAAAATCATTTGTCATATTTGGCAATCAATTGATTGCAATAAATTTGAAATATGAATTTTTCAAAATTAAAAGTAATATTTTCAAATAAAGGTGGTCGGGTGATTGAATAACTTTTAACAATATTACGATTACAAAAATTAGCCATGGATCAAAATTTAAAAGTTTTTAAAAACTCATTTTTATGAATTCCATTCTGATACCATTTGAAAGTTCGTCAGGGATGTTAAGCCCTTATGAACTAGTTCTGAGGCTAACCATGAGGGGGGATAAATTGGATATTTAAAACTTCTTTAACTAAAAGAAAAATGATTTTAAATCTTATAGAAAAAACAAATTAAATTAATAATAAAAAGATTAATTTGATATTTCATCCAAGTAGTTAATCATAGTAAAAATAAAGTGCAAAAAAATAATCAAGGGAAGAACACACCAAATTTATAGTGGTTCGGTCAAACTTGACCTACGTCCACTCCTCGAAGGAACCCTCCGAGTATTGCATTGATCCCTTAGTGAATCTCCTTTGGCCCCCATAGATAGGAAGAGAAGCTCTTATAAAATCACTTCCACCTTCCCCGATGCGATGGAGTAGCCAAGTCCTCTAACACCAAAGATATTTTCTTCTTCCCAAAACTTCCCTCGAGAAGAACCTTAAATCTGATGGTACTAATGTGTGAGCTTGCTGGAGCGGCCGTGTGAAACCCCTCCATACTCCCTTGAAACCCCTCCAAGGATCTTCTTGCTTTCTCAAACTCCACCTTTTCCTCTCTCCCTTTGAAGTTCTCTCTTCAAGTTTTCTATAGAAGAATGAAGCTTCAATGGCTACCAAAGACACTTGTTAAGTGCTTTGACAAAGCTTAAATATAGTGCTTTGAAAAACCTTAAAAACTTAATTTTGGTGCTAAACATTATCCTGGATGATCGTAGGATAATCCAGTATGATGTGCAAAATTTGACCTGATAGTCCCAGATGATATTAAGATGGTCCAAGATGATCAATGCAAATTTGTACAGATTATCCAGGATGATATTGTGGATCATCCATGATTGTATTTCATCTTGGATGATTTAGGAAAATCAAGTATGTCAGTAAATATCATCATGTACGATATATAGATCTTCTAGGATGATCATATTGAAAAATTTAACCATAATTAATCCCCAAATCATGATCAATTTAGGTATGATTTATATTAATCGTCCAGGATGATCTAGATCATTCGAGATGATTAGAACAAAAATTGAATCTTAAAATCATGCCTAAATTATCATTGGCGATTATTTTCTAAGATCATAAAGGATCATCCTAGTTGATCGAAAATTATCCAGTATGATTAGTTAAAAACTTAAACTTCTGGTTTTGACTAGATCTCACTCTCTTGAGTGTGTGTGTACATGGTCACCAAGCAAGCATGCTCTCTTACAGGACTTGAATCAAGAAATCAAAATTACATCAATGAATATTACATATGCTTTACAATATAACATTATTCAACCAAATCTTGAGCTCTGATTCTTTATTTGATTTTACGTGGTATTCCTGAAATGTTACTATACACACAAATAAATATAGAATGTAAAATACTATGAGATATAAAGATGTTTGTTATCATCAAAAACATAAAACTCGTGAGCTTGAGTCGCAACAAAATTTTATAGTGGTTTAGTAAAATCTGACCTACGTCCACTCCTTGGAGAATCCCTCTCCATGTATTGCACTAAACTGAAGTGATTCTTATTTTTACTCCCACAGTAAGGCGAAGAAGACCTAACCAAATCTTTTCATTGATACGATGAGGCAGAGAACCTTAAATCCTTTTTCTCCCTCCTGGAGTAAGTAGAGAACCTGAGAATCCTTTTACTCCCTCCTAGAGTTGGTAGAGAACCTAGATCTAATGCTAAAGATGATCTCCTCGAAGCCACAAAGAAATAAGTGGAGCAACATAAAGAAGATGAGGAACACAATGCTTGGAGCAACCTTTGTGATTCCCTCACAAACTCCCCCTCATAAAGATCTCTCTCTCTCTCTCTCTCTCTCTCTCTCTCTCTCTCTCATACTCTAAGATCCCTCTTGGATCAACTCCACAGTAAAAGATTAACCCAAGGTTAATACCATTGCTTAAATAGAGAGCCTCTAAAAAGCCCTAATTTTCAATTATGTATAATGGATTATCCAGGACAATCGATAGATCATCCTATATGATTAATACAAACCAACCCTATCAGCTAGGACAATAATCTTTACTCTGTACAATCAATATAAGTTTTTGTATAGATCATCTAGTATAATCTTTCGATCATCCAGGATGATTAGTTCAACATACCATATTGAACATCTAGTATAACATTGGATGATGGGTGGCAATCTCCATATCATCCTGAAAATGTCTCACCGTGTCCAAGATGATCCTCCTGGATGATTAGAGTAAAGTTATGGTTTTTCCTCTTAGGTGATAAGGGATCATCCTACAAAATATACTATATCAACCAAATACAATCTAGTTGGATCATCCTGTATGACATAATTACATAATCTAACCATAATTACACCCTTAATCATTGGAACAATTTAGGTATGATTGTCATAAATAATCTAGGATGATGTATATCATCTTGTACAATTCGAACATAATTTGAAAAGTAAAATATTACCTAAATTATGATTGGCAGATATTTTCATCATTTAAGCTAATTGTCTTAGACGAAATGGATCATCCAATACAATTAATTTAATCACATATAATTAGATGGATGCCCTAATTAGGATTTTATTTTTAATTAATCATCTAGTACAACCTCAGATCATCCTGTACGATTTGGTCAAAAAAATAAAGAAAATCTTTAACTCACAAAATCCCCCCCCCCCCTAAGTGTGTGTGTGTAAGGTTACTTAGCTTGGGGTCCACCATATTCAAGATTTGACTCAAGAAAGGTAAAAAATACAATGATGTGTAATTACAAACTGATTAAACCCTAATATAATTGATCTTAAGCTAATTTTATTGCAAGTTATCTTGGTGTACCTAAAAGGTTAGTAAGCAGGGAAAACAAAATAGTTATTCAATAATTGTAGTGATACATAAATAATAATATTTGTTATAATAAAGATCAAGGTATTTGGATCTAGATTTACAACAATCTCCCCCTTTTTTGATGAAGGCAAATATTGTTGTTAAAAATTTCATATCAAGTAAAATTTTCTTTTTTATTTTTTTTTTAAAAAGAAAAAAAATGAAACATAAAAATAACAGTAATAGAGTAAGGTAAATTCCTTTAAAGAGAAAAGCAAACAACCTAACTACTACTCCCCCTTTTGATAACATAAAAAGAGGGAATAAGAAAAATGCCACATGGAATAAAATACATAAAAGAGAACCAGTACAAAATAAGAACCAAACACTAACAAACTAGTAGTAAGAGGAACCCTGATCTAGTGGAGGTGGTGGTGGTGGCTACTAAAAGAATTGATTCAGGGAAGAAAACTACTCCCCAGATTAGGCCATGACCTAGTCGTGCTGCTACTACTGCTGGGCTGCGTATGCCTCAATTTGAGCTTCATCTTGATCATGTTGTAGTTGCTTCTCGGTGACATATGACTCAAATCTAGCTTCCAACTAGTCAAACCTCTAAACTAGCTCATCGATCTAGGAGTGCTTGTGGATAGGGCAAGGAGCAAGAATATGTCCATCCTCTTCTAGCACAACCTCATCATGCATAGAGTGAGAATGAGTACTATGAAGAATGTGGAAGGAGCTATTTGAATAAAAAATAGGGAGGTGATCAGGTAGGCTTGGATACTAAAGATTGCACTTGGATTCAAGGACATAGGCAATGATATATCCTAAGGCCAAATTTTGCTTTCATTTTGTTGTCAGGATCCCTAATACTGGTTAGATTTTGAATATATCAATTTATAAGATCAACAACATTAAAGTCTTGATGAGCCATTATGTAGTAGGAGGTGAGTGACCCGATGGGGGTTATATGGATATGATCCCCAGCTTTAGAAGTAATGGAGGTTCGAAGGATATGCTGGATAGTTCAGGCATTTTTCACTAAGGAACTAGTTATAAAGTCATGAAGGTGGGCATTGCTTTATCGAAGAAGGGTATTAATAGGGTCCCAATTAAATTCAAGATTTGAGGCTAAAAGATGAAGTTTGTTGTTAGTGGTGGAAAGGTGGAGAAATTCATAGAAGTCTTGATATGTTTTTTAGATATGGTGTCGATTAACATAAGATTGCAGTGAAGTACAATTAGAATTTAGATGGAGATAGGCAAAAATTTTGAACAACATTTTAGAATTAAAGGGGAAAGCAAGTGTATGTATGAATCCCAGAGTAGTGTTGGAAAAGAGGTCAAGTGAAAAAAAATTTAACACTTCTTAATTGATAACCTTCAAATGATTACTCCCTGCAGACGTGCAGTGAGTATAAGTAGCTTCATCACCTGCTCTAATAAAATGAGGATCAACATCATTCTTGGAAGAGCTTCCTGTAATGGCACGAGATCATTTACCACCCCCTATAGTTAGAAAATGAAAAATTGAATGAGGAAGAAGGGAATTAAAAAGTTTGGTGTGAAGGAAAATATTGAATTTGGCCTAGTTTTTATAGGGTTGGGCATATCATCCAGGATGATCTAACATTATAATGTCATGTAGATGAATTGTCAAAAAAGTTGGTCATATTATCTAGGATGATCAAATATTATACTAGATGATTAGACACGGGACGATCATCCCGAGGAGTCATCTTGTACTATTGTTGAATAAAGTAGTCATCCAGGATAGATATGTGGATCATCTAGGATGATACCTAATAATGGTTTTACCTAATAACATTTAAATCATCTAACTACTTCTGCCACCTGGATCATCCATTATGATGAAGGAATTATATGGGATGATCACAAATAATTAGTTCATATCTACCATTGGATGTGTTATGATCGAAGAGATGTAATTTTTCATTCAGATAGTAGAGGATGATGTGTATCATCCTGGATGATGTGAACAAAATAGAAAAATTTCAATATATGGAAAGTGATGATCAGGAGTTCTTCAAGATAAAAATAAAATAAATAAATAAATAAATATAATAAAACATAAATAAAACCCAGACAAAAATCAAAATCAAAAGTATAATTTTTTTAAAATCAATCAACACTAGAATATAATAAATTTCCCTTATGATTGGATTAAAAACTAGTAAAAAATTAATTAACAATGTCGAATCATAAAATAGTAGAACAACCGTTCTTGTTAACTCCAGCTCAGACTCCTTGCAAGGTAAAAATATTTTGAAAATAAAAATCAAACTCAAAAAAGAAATCAAATAAGAAAAGTGATATGTTTAAATCTTTGTTTTAGAAAATTTTTTGATAATAATAATATAGCAAAGTAATTAATCAAAATCAAGAGTTTCAAAAATCAAGTGTTTGAAGATATCAAGTGGCACAAGAATTCTTCTAAGATTTAAAATGTTTGAAAGAGAATGAAGCTTATTTATTTGGAGGCTCATTTTGTGCCTCTTGTCAATTATTTGACATACTTTGCACATCTTTTGTTGTTTGATACACTTTGTGTATATTTTAATTATTTGGTGATCATTGTGCATCTTTTTAATTTTCTTTTGGGCTACTTTTGTGCCTCTTGTCATTTTTGCGAGCTAGCTCCCTTTTGAAACCTTTAAAGACTCTTAGCTGTGAGAATATCTTCTAGATATTAAGAGAAGAAAAACTCACCCTCAAATATTAAGAAAAATAAACTTCAAATTAGAATCATATTCATATGATAAATTCTACAACCTTATAAAGAAAACTTGAAAGTGATTTAATGACTTTAGACATTATTCATATGAGATAGATTACAGTAATAAGATAAAAAAGATCTCAATTTCAAAATATAACTTTTAATTTGAATTAGATTTTTACTTCAAAAAGAAAAATACATTGGTAAAGGAGTTAGAGGAAGAGAAACAATCAATGATTGTTCTTCCTTTAGCTAATTTAGGGAGGTTAATCACTATTTATAAATTTTCAAAAACAAAAGCAAGGAAAAAATGTCATTTAAGAAATCAATACCAGTAGTGACCATTAATCAGATTAAAAAATTTAATGAAAAAATAATTGAAAACTGAAAAATAGAAAAGAGAAGTATAAAAATAAAAACAAGCATGCAAATAAAATAAAAACAAAAGAAAAATAAGAAAATAGAAAGCAACAATTTCAACCATTAATATCTATGATACCTAATCTGATTCTTAAGATATTGAAAGTTCTAAAGACCAGTGGTTTTATAAAGATATCATGAAGTTAGTTTTAAGTGGTTACATGGTCTAGCTCTATCTCCTTTAGTAACATGGTCCCTAATGAAGTGATGTATTATGTCAATGTTTTTAGTCATGGAGTGTTAGATTAGGTTCTTTGAAATGCAGATGACACTAGTATTATTACAGAGGATTGATATTGTGCCTATGTTAAACCTAAATATAGAATTTGTTGCTTTAACTGTAGGACTAGGGCCACAAAACTTCTTAAGGCAATATACTTAGCCTTAGCAGTGGACAGGGCAACTGAGTTCTATTTTCTACTAGACTAGAGACCAAGGATTATCTTATTTATTAACATGTTCCAAAAGTTCTTTTTCTATAAACTCAACATCTAGTAAAATTTGAATTAGAATATCCTATGATTTCAAAGGAGGTGCTATGCATAGGATACCAGACTCCTAAGTTAGGGGTTCCTAAGAGGTACCTAAGGATTCTCTTAATAATAGTCAAGTGAGACTCTTTTGGATCAGCCTAAAATCTAGCACAGAGATAAGCACTAAACATAATATCATGTCTACTAGCAATTAAGTAAAGAAGTGATCCAATTATCCCTCTATATTTCTTTTGATCAATAGATTTTCCATCTGAATCCTTGTCTAACTAAACAATGGAACTCATGGGAGTGTGAATTGATTTGTCTATATCCATTTCATATTTCTTAAGGATGTCCTTAATGTACTTTGATTGACTAAGGAAAGTCCCATCATCCTTATGCCTTATATTAAACCCTAAAAAGTAAGTTAGTTTTCCCATCAAACTCATTCCAAATTCCTTACTCATTATTTTTGAGAATTCATAACATAGATTTTTACCAGAAGATCCAAATAGAATATCATGAACATAAATTTTAACAATAAATAATTCATCTCCTACCTTTTTAAGAAATAGGGTGGCCTATGCTCCCCTTAACAAAAGATCTTTCTAGTAGGAATGTGCTTCACCTTTTACACCAGGCCATGGGTGCCTATTTTAGTTCATACAATGCCCTTTTTTAGTTTGAACACATTTTCGAGAATTTATGAAATTTTATGGCCTGGGGTTATTCAATGTATACATCTTTCTTTATTACCCCATTCAAAAAGGTACACTTAACATCCATTTGATACAATTTTAATCCCTTAAAACAAGCAAATGCTAGTAGCATTCTAATGGCTTCCAATCTAACTACAGGGACAAATGTCTCTTCAAAATCATTTCTTTCTATTTGATTATACCCATAAGCCACCAATCTTACCTTATTCCTCACTAGTACTCTAGAATCATTAATTTTCTTTTTAAAACCCCATTTTTTATAATCACACTTTGGTCCTTAGGTCTTCCAACTCTCTCCCAAATATTATTCTTTACAAATTGATTTAGTTCTTCTTGTATGTTTATATTCATAATTCATCAGATAAGGCTTGATTCAGGTTGGTGGGTTTAATAATTAAAATAAAGGCAGAGTGGTTTACCTCTTTCTAAGTCCTTACCTAGTTCTAACACCTTTAGATGGATCTCATAAGATCAGTTTTTTAGGATAACTTAAAGAATATCTCCATTCTGTAGGTAAATTATTTTTAGATTCTATCCCTTCCTCCATATTTATATATTCCAATCCTTTGGTGACTTTGGCAAGCTTGTCTTCTTCTACCTTAGACCCTCCAGAATTATTAGATTCATCAAACATAATTTGAGTGGTCTCCTCAATTACTAGTGCTATTTTCTTAAAGTCTCTAAAGGATTTTCCAACATTTGAGTAACCTAGGAACTTTCCTATTTTAGATTTCCAATTATTCAAAATAAATACTTTACATCCAAAGACATGGAGGTGAGAGTGGTTGTGTGTCCTACCCTTCAGAGTTTTATAGGGTGTCTTGTTAAGTTTCGATATATCATTCACCCTATTAAGAATATAAATGGTTGTATCTATTGCTTCTACCCAAAAAGTATTTTGGAAATGAGTATTCTGCTAACATGGCCCTAACGGCTTCTACCAGGGTCATGTTCTACCCCAATATGCTAAGGGGTCCTAAGAGCTGAAGCATTATGATCTATCCTTTACTCCTTATAGAAAGATTCAAAATTTTCATTTTTAAATTCTCCACTGTGGTCTCTATGAATGGTTAAAATTTCACAACCTAGCTTCCTCTGAATCCAAGTGGAAAAAGACTTAAACTCCTCAAATGATTGACTTTTATGAGATAGGAATCTATCCCAAGTAAATCTAGAATAATCATCAATAATCACATACCCAAAGACTTTCCCTCCTAAGCTTGTAGTGCTGACATGTCCAAAGAGATCCATCTATAGGACTTCTAAGGGTGTGCTATTGGAACTATCTTTAATGAAGGGTAAGAAGGATTTGTCCTAACTATCAGACATCACATAGGAGATCCTTAGTGAACTCTAGTTTGGGTATCGCTCTCACTATGTCTTTTTGGGTGATCTTTTTAAGGCTTTTCATACTAGTATAACACAAACTCCTATACCAAAACCAAGATTTATTAGTAATAGTTTTTAAGCAAAGAGTAGTGTCGGATTTAATGCAATTTAAATCAAGCATGTAGATATTGTTGATCTATTTTCCCTATAAAATAATGATGTTATTTAAGCTTATTATACAGCTAGTTGACATAAATTTTATGCTTAAGCATTTATCGTAGAGTTGACTGATGCAAAGCAAGTTATTTTTTAAGCCATCACTAGTAAAACATTTTCAATGATGAAATTTTTAGAATTTGTAATTATATCTGACCCCACCACTCTCTTGGTGGTGTTATCTCCAAGTATTACCTTGCCTCCTGCCATGGCTTTTAATGAAATAAATTTATTTACATCTCCAATCATATGCCTTTAATATTCACTATCCCGGTATTACATGCTCTCACAAGTCCTTCAGTGAGAGTAACACTACAAAATCATCAGATTTTATATTTGGGAACCCAAACAGGTTTGGGTCCCATCTTATAGAAATAAGAGTGAAATGCATGTATGTTATGCTGTGAGTTTTGAACTTTAGCTCTTCACACTAAATATGTTCTATGGTGAATGGTGCATATGTGGGAGATATGTTCTATCATACTACAAGAAAAACATCTAATACCAAGAAAATGATTTACTAATCAACTCAACTTATAGTGCCTCTTCCTAGGCTTGAATGATGCATTATAATTTGGGGGATTAAGAAACTCAAGAATCTTTTGTGGTTTTTTATTTTCCCTAAAAGTAATTAATTTAGTTTCTAAAAACTTATTTGTATTTTCAAGAATTGAATTTTCTATTTTCAAAGCATACTCCCTACTATCTAAATAGGATTATAAGAGTATCTAAGTCCTTATATGCACTTTCTAGTTCAACATGTACACTTTTCAATGAATCATGCTCATATGTTAAATCAAGAAGTATTTATTCAATTAATCAAATTCATCAATTAATGTCATATGATTGCAATCTAAAGTGCAATGATCTTTTCTCAAGCATTCACGCTCTTTTGTAGAGTTAAAAAGTATGTTTTTAAACTAGTATATAGTTTCGTAAGCTTCCTATATGAAGAATGAATTTTATCTAAAACTTCAAGAAATTGATCATAAGTAATCTCACATACCTCTTCGTGATCTTAGTGATTAAAATGTTCCTTAGCTACTAACCACAGGTTTGTTACCTCCTCTACTTAAGTTATAGGGGAGTCTAATTTTGAGTCCACCTAGAAAGCCTTTTGGATCATTTTCTTATCCTTCTTGAACTTAGGTTTTTTCACACACTTTTCCTTTCTTGGGTGAGCTTTTAGAGTTGGGGAATCAGACTTCAGATTCTCAGGCTTCCTAAAAAAAAATAATAACATCAGAAGAAACTTTAGAAATCTTATGTTTCTTACCTTTGTTCCATTTCTAAGGATACTTTAGCCTTTTTATAAGAAGCTCTTGAATTGCATCTTATTAAAGTGATTTCATCATTATCAGAGCCAGAAGATTCAATATAAAAATTTTATTATCCTTTAAGGCTAAAGTTATCTCCTTTTTTTTTTCTCCTGCATCAAGCTTCCTTTGGTTCACTGCTTGCTTGTAAAGAATTAGTGATACAAGTAAGTTATCTATTGAATAAATGATCAAATCCTTAGATTCAATAATGGCAGTAATTTTTGCATCAAAGGAAGAAGGTAAACATCTTAGAATCATGCTAATTTTTTATAGTTTATTAGTTCTCTTCCAAAGGCATGCAGGGATGTAACAATTTGTGTAAATCTAGCATACATCTTAGAAATAGATTTGCTAAATTTCATGTGAAAAAGTTTGTAGTCATGCAAAAGAATGTTCAATGTCGATTGTTTAGCTTTCTTTGCACATTCATATGTTATGCATGATCTATCCCAAATTTCTTTTACCATATAATAAGTTGAAACACACATATGCTCTTCAAATTTTAAGGCACAAGAAATATAGTTCAAGCACTTAGCATTTAACTGTGTTAAATCTCTTTCTTCAATAGTCCATTCAAAAAAAGGAACTACAGTTTTAAGCCATTAACAACTTTAAAAGGTACAGAATATCCATCCTTAACAAACATCCAAATGCAATAATCAATGGATTATAAAAAAGTTGACATGTGTGTTTTCTAAAAATCAAAAGGGATGTTGTCAAAAAGAGGTAGTCTAGTGATTTAATAAACTTCCATGGTGTTTCTATTTCCAAAGTTAGCCATGAATAAAAAATCAAAAGTTTTCTAAAACTTTATTTTATGAATCCCGCTCTGATACCACTTGAAAGTTTGTGAGGGGTGTTAAATTCTAAAGAATTAGCCTGAGGCTAACCAACAGGGTGTTAATTGGTAGGTTTACAAATATTAAACAAAAAGAAAATCCTTTTAGTCTTTTTAAATAATTTAAAACAAAAACATTTCTCTTGATGTGGAAGAAAACTAATCTTCACAATAATAATTCAATAAGATATTTTAATCATAGAATAAATCGTATAAATTTCCAAAAATAAAATTCGATAAGGGACCTCCAGTGCTTAGTTAGAGAAGGACCTAAATGGAAAATTATTTGATCAAAAGAAGCATAGAGGGATGATTGGATCTTTACTTTACCTGACTGCTAGCCGATCTGATATTATATTTAGTGTTTGTCTCTATGCTAGCTTTCAAGCTGATCCTAAGGAATCCCACCTAACTATAGTTAAGAGAATTCTTAGATACCTTTTAGGGACTCAAAACTTAGGAATATGGTACCCTAGGCACAACACTTCTTTTGAGATCATTAGATATTCTAATTCTGATTTTGTAGGATTTAGGGTGGACAGAAAGAGTACTTTTGGGACTTGCCAATTCATAGGATAATCTTTAGTCTCCTGGTCTAGTATAAAATAAAACTCTGTTGCAGTTTCCACTACAGAAGCTGAGTATATTGCCTTAGGGAGTTATGTGGCCGAAGTCCTTTGTTGAAGCAGCAAATTTTGGATTTGGGATTACCTGTAGGCATAATCTCAATCCTTTGTGACACACTAGTGTCATCTACATTTTTAAGAATTCTATACAACATTCAGGAACTAATCACATTGATATAAGGCATCACTTTATTAGAGACCATGTGACCAAGGGAGACATTGAATTACATCATGTGGCAACTGAGAATCAACTGCTGACATCTTTACTAAACCACTGGCCTTTGACACTTTCAGCACTTTAAGGACCAGAATGGGTGTGATTGACATAAATGAATTAACTTGATTTCTGATCTGTTATGTGTTATTTATTTTTTCTTACTTTTGTTGTTTTATTTGTTTAGCTTTTCCCTTCTTGCTTTTGTTTTTGTTGCTTTATTTTTTAGTATGCTTTAATTTATTTTTTAAAAAAAAATTAGAGTCAGTGTTTTACATCTCTTAATCTGTTAAAGGGTAAAAACATCGTTGATTGTGTCTCTTTCTCTAACCTATTTTAGTGGTGTAATTTTCTTTTCTAAACAAAAGTATATCTCAAATTAACAACTGGACTTTGCAGTTGTGATCTTTTCTACCTTTCTATAGTAATCTAGCTTATATTTATAATGATCAAAGTCTTTATGTTACTTCAAGATTTCTCGTTATCCAGTCATTGTACCTCTCATATAATTTTTTATTCTATTTTGTGGTTTGTTCTTCCTTATATTAGAGAATGAGTTTTTCATCTCTAATATTTAGAAGATATATTCACAACTAAGAATATTTAAGAGTTTTTGAAAGAGAATCTAGCTTGCAAAAATAATAAAAAAAGTGCCAATGATGCCAAAAACAAAACATGTGCAATTATGCCAAATAGAAAAAATATATATGCAAAGTGTATTAAAAATCAAATGATGTGCAAAGTGCATCATTCAATAGACAAGAGGCACAAAATGAGCCCATCAAAAGCAAGCTCTTTTCTCTTTTCAAACTCTTAAATCTTAGAAGAATTCATGTATCACTTGAGATTTTTAAAGGCTTGATTTCGAATTTTGCGATTGTGACAAATTATTTTGATACATTATTTTATAAGATATTTTTTTTAAACCAAGTCTTGAATGGATCTCTTTTTCTTATCCAATTAGTTTTTCTGAGTTAGGTCTTTTGATTTCAAAAGAACATTTTGCCCTAAGAGAAGTCCGAGCTAAGAGTTGATATGATCGGATACTTTACTGCTTTTTCGGATTTTTGTTGTTGTTAACTCATTGACTTACAAATCTTTAAAATCAATCACATAGAGACTATGTCATATTCATTCCATGATAAAAATAAAAAATAAAAAATAACTTTGTTTTTGTTCATTTTTATGTCTTTTTGTTTCTTTATTTTATCATTTTTACTCAATTTTAACATTTTTTGGGCCATGTCTGATCATCTCCATCCATCCTCTATTTTAAAATTTTTTTCAATCTTCCTGGATGATATTCATATCGTCCTAGACGATCGGTTCAGTTCATTTCTAAAAATTTATCTGCCGGTTATTTTGACTTTTCTGCTCTTTATCATCCTGGATGATACATTATCGCCCTGGACGATCTGATCATCTTCTACTTCAATCATCTTTGATTGTCCTGGACGATCCTCTTTCATCCTGGATGATGCTTTAACTCTTTGCTCAATTATTAGTAATCATCCTGTACGATCCACCTATTCGTCCTGGACGATACACGTGGAAATATGTTTAATGAGCCATAAATTCTATCGGAACAATCCATTATTGGAGAATCATCCCGGACGATACACGTGGTAGTGCTTTAAATATTTTAAATTTGGCCGATACGATCCATTATTGCATATCATCCAGGATGATCCACCTAATCGTCCTAGATGATCTTCTTTTTCAATGGTCGTCCGGATTGTCACCTCAGGATGATCTCCTGTGTCTAATCATCCCGGATGATATATACTCATCCCAGACAATATGACCACCTTTATTGACCTCGTCTAGCTGTAATTATTGCACTAGATTATCTTGGACGATTATGTGATCATCCTAGATGATCCGGCCGATCCTTTAAAATCAGAGCCCCTCCAGTTATTTTTCTCACACCATCTTCCTCTTCTAGCTTTCTACTTCCTCATTTCTTTCTATTAATGATCGTGGAAGGAGGCAAGCAAGCTCGCCACCCTTCTAAAAGTTCCTTGAGGGCAACTCGGGACCCTTGATTCCTTGAGGCGGATGATCAAGCCGCCTACCAATGCTACAAGATGGCCAGAATTACTATTTCTCAGACCATCAACCCCAACATTCTATCATACCCGGTACTCGACCTATTTTCTTACACCTCTTTGTGCTTTCTCCATACTTTTTCTGTACCATTCAACTCTAAGCTGCTTTTTAAATTTTTTGCATGTCTCTATATAAATTTTGCCTATACTTCTCTTGGATTGTATGTGAATCGACATCCCGTCGAGATCACAAATCAGGACTACATAGAATTTTTACAACTTTCCACCACAGGGGATAAACTTCATACCCTGTGTTATGACCAAGATTTTGACTGGGATGTAGCCAATCACTTTCTTTGCAATTCAAATGCTCACTTTCACATGGGCAAGACTAGCACCTCGCTCAAAGATGCTAGGATCATCCAGTATGTCCTTCGCACATCCATAATTCCAAAAGCTGGTGATTGCGTCCACATTACTTCTCTTCTTTTGATCACCACCTTTTATATTTTAGCCCATCACAAATTCAATGCTACCGATTTGATTTTTCATTACATTAAATATCTGACCACTATTTATGACCCAGGACATAGGAGAAAACCAAATCTAGCCCTAGGACATATCATTGGCTATGTCTTAGAATCAAAATATAACCTCTATTATCCTTCTCCTCCAAATTTCCAGCCTGCTTTCTACTCAATAACTCCTTCCATATTCTTCATAGTTCTTGTCTCCACCCAGGGAACGAGGAAGCCGATGGAGCAAAGGAGGAGGAGGCTCCCCAACCTATTCCTTCACCTGCTCCACTTCTCCAGTACTCTCAGCTAGATGAGATGGTGGAGCATTTCGACTAGTGGAAAGCCCATTTTGATACTTTTGTTGCTGTACAGGAGCAGCAACACACTTAGTATATAATCCATTTCGAACAGCACCATACTGAGGACTTAGCCCATTTTGACAACTACATTACATACCAGCAGCAGCAGTATGGCCAGGATATGGCCTAGCTTAGAGCATAGTTCGCCATGTTGTCTACCTACTTTTAGCAGCCACCATCACCACCTCCTTCAGATGATCAGGGCCATCATTTTACTAGTGTTTTTATGTCATTCTTTTTTCATTATTGTTTGTTTTTTTTTTTTTTTTTTTGTTATTGTTTAGTTTCTGCTTTGTTTCTGTTTTACTTTCCTCCTCCTTTTTGTGATGTCAAAAGGGGGAGTAGTCTATTGTACTGCTTATTTTGTACTTTGATTCTATTATTTAGTTGATGTGTCTTTTCTTTGCACTGCTTAACTGCTTAGGATTTTTTTTTTGTGTGTTTTCCATCATCAAAAAGGGGGAGATTATTGCGTGTCTATTTTTAGAAATAGAATTTTAATGATTGCAAACACTTCAGTTTTGCTACGACTGCCTTACCGACTAACATTTTAGATCCACAAGATCGAGACTGCAATTTGAACCAGCTCAAGATTGGGTAGACTAGGTATGGGTCTATTTGTAAACCTTTTTCTCTCTTGAGTCTATCCATAATAAATATGGTTTTTGAAGCTAAGTAACCTTGCACACACACACTTGGGGAATTTTTCTATCAAATCTTAGAGTTCTGTATTTTGAGTACATCATCCAGGATGATCTCCGTATCATACTAGAAGATCAGCCAAAAAATAGAAACCCTAATTAGGGCAATCTTATTAAGGCAGCCGTCATTAAGCACATCATCCTGGATGATTTTTTGTATCGTCCGTGATGATATGCTCAAATCAGAAAGAATCAACCGCTAGATTAACTAAAGCATGAAATATTTTTGGACATCATCCAAGATGATGTCCTAGACGATGCAGTATAGTTATGCCTAAATTAATCTGATTATTAAGGAAAGCAATTAAGGCTTGATTGATATAATTACATTATCCTGGATGATCGCAGGATCATCCAGGACTATCAGTTCAAAAACCTTTATTGTACCTAGATTATCACTTAACATACATCATCTATTCAGGGTGATGTTTTAGATGATTTTTTTAGATTTGAACTAATCGTCCGGGATGATCGGAAGATCGTCCTGGACAATCAAGCTATTTTTCAATCGTCTAGAACTCCCAACCAGGGCGATGGTTTGGATGAAATTCTACTATTTGAACTAATTATCCAGGATCATATACTATCATCCGGGATGATATGAACAATTTTCTTCTAATCATCCCAGATCATCCCAGGTGATTAGGCTTAAATTGCACTAATCGTATAGGTTGATGTTTATATCATCCTGGATGATAAAGTTGGCAAGTTGTAATTAATGAGCTATTCCGAAACTCTTCTATTTAAGAGCTCTTATTCTACCCTTTAGATAATCTTTTGTTGTTGTCTTGACCTGAGAGAGCCTAGGGGAGAGGGAGACAGAGGGAGAGAGAGAGAGAGACAAGAACTTATGAGGGGAGTTTGTGAGAGGTTCACAAAGGTTGCTCCAATCAAGGTTCAAAGACATCTTCTCCGATCATCATCCTTTATCCTTGGGGGTTTAAGGAAGGTCTACTTCAGCAAACGGTCAAGGTTCTCTGCCTGCTTCTGGGGGAAGCAAAAAGAGTTAGGTTCTCTGCCTCACCGGTGTTGGTGGAAAAGAGGTTTTCTAAGGACTTCTCCACCTTGCTATGGGAGCAAAAGGATTATAACTGAGTTTAGTGTAATACCCGAAGGGTGCCTCCGGGGAATGGACGTAGGTCAAGTTGACCGAACCATTATAAATCTCTTTATTCTTCTCTTATTACTTCTGTATTTAATTTCTTCATCTTTTATTGCTTTGTAGCAAATTTTGGTTTGTGTTTGTGAGTTTGATTTAAAGAATTTTTAAAATACCAATTCACCAACCCCCCCTCTTGGTTAGCCTTGGGCTAGTTTATAAGGGCTTAACATTCCTAACAAATTTTTAAAAAATATCACTAAAATGACCTAAGGATTATGTTTGAAAAATTAAAAAAAAATTGCTCTAAAGATGAATCCTCTCAAATGCACTTTTTGGTGTCTCATCTGAAAATTTTTGGGGTATGTCGTTCAACATTGAGGAATTAAAATTGTCCCCAATAAAGGTAATCATGGAGATACCCCCACATAAGAATCTTCAACAACTTGTCTCCTTATAAGGATAACTGGCTTTTATCTGGCAATTCAAATCAAATCTATTAGGTAGGTGGCAGTTATTCTTAAAGTTGAAGAAGAAAGGTTTCTACTTAAAATGGTATGCATAATACTAGGAAGCATTCAACAGTATTAAAAAATACATGTTGAATCTACCTATTCCCACAGTGCCAATTCTAGAGAAGCCTCTTATATTATATATAATAGCACTAAAATAGTCCCTTAGAACATTATTAGCCCAGCACAATAAATAGGGCAAAGAATATGTACTCTACTATATACGTTGGAAGCTAATTTGAGTGTAAATACATTATTCCCCTATTGAAATCATTGTCTAGTGCTGATATTCATGATTCAAAAACTACACCATTACATACTTTCTCACAAGATTACATAGATACTGATGATCGATCTGTTGAAGTTCTTTATGACAAGACCAGTGTTGACATGTCATTTAGCCATATGAGTAGCGATACTGTTACAATTTTATATCATGTATATGTTGAATCTAGAATAGGTTGTTAGACCTAAACTAATGTCCAAAGGCTAACCAAGAGGGGGGTAAATTGGTAATTTAAAATTTTACTCTTGGATTAATAATTTGAAACCGATAAATGATTTGAAGAAAGTTAATTTAAAAGTTTTCAAAATAATTTTTCAACCACAAAAAATTAAAACTTGTAGTAAGTAAATAAGGCAGCGGAAATAAAAAACATAAACATTTATAGTTGTTCGGTCAAACACGGCCTACATCCACTCCCTGAAGCCTCCCACTTCATATATTACACTATTACCAAAGTGACTCTTCTTTTACCCCCACATCAAGGCGGAGAAGGCTTTATAAAACTCTCTTCCACCAATCCCCAGTGCGGCAGAGAACCGTCATCCTTTCACACCTTCCAAATGTAAGCAGAGAGCCTTCATCCTTTTACACCCTCCAAGTGTAGGCAAAGAACCTTCATCCTTTCACACCCTCCAAGTATATACAGAGAACATTCTTCATTTCACACCCTCCAAGTGTAAGAAGAGAGCCTTCGGCTGTTCACACTCTCCAAGTGTAGGCAAAGAATCTTCTACTATTCACACTCTCCATGTGTCGATAAAGAACCAGATCTTCTTGAAAGATCTTCACACGAGTAATCTAGAAAGATAAGATAACGAGTGAAGAAACATAAATCACACACAGAGATCCTTACCTTGAGTAACCTTGTGAACCCATCATGCTACACTAGGAAGAAATCTCTCTCAAACACTCTCTCATACTCTCTCCTTCAGTTGCCCTTTACAAATCACGAAGACTAAATGACAAAAAGATTAAGTGACCGTGTTGTGACCCATGACCCTGAGTTTGAGATTTTGATGATGACAAATAATGTCGCCTGAACTGGTCTTCATTAAATATATTTTATTTTTTGTTATTGTCCGTGTGTGCTAACATTTCAAGAAGATCACAAGCCACTCAGAACAATGGGAAGACTTAAGACTAGTTAGATTAGGAGTATGAGTCTGACAATATAATTTGTTATTTATTTTATTTTTTATTTTCTTGAGTCTGACCACAAAATATAGGTGAGACTGAGCAATCATGCACACACACAGGGGGAGAGGGTTTTTAAAAGTAAAAAAATATTATTTTTCATTGTCTGTTAATCGTACTATACGAAGTTATTTCATATTGTATGATATTATATTATAAATGTGTTCTATGAACAAACCGTATGGTACGACTACTATCGTACTATACGATGTGTTTCAAATCCAAAACCCTAGCCATCACATTAACCTAAGTAAGTTATTCTGCGCCATTCGTACTGAACGAAGACCTTTGTACTGTACGATCTATTTTAAATACTTACTTAATTTAACCCGTGAATAGTGCAAGAAATGAAGGCTTAATTACAAATTAAAAATCATATTGTATGAACACATTCGTACAATATAATGAATATAGATGAATTCAGATCATCCCAGAGATCGTCCTGGACGATCCCTTATTTTTTTATCATCATACTGTATGATATATATCATACCATACGATGAACAAAGACAACATTTGATCATGCTGGAATTCGTCTTGGACGATGCCTTGATTTTCACCAATCGTACTGTACGATGTGTATCGTACCATACGATAAACAGAGATGACATTTGATCATCCCGGCTAAAGTCCTATACGAGCAGTAGTGTTGAGGATCGTACTATATGATTTAGTATCATACCGTATAATTAGATTTTGAACTGTTTGTATAACTTCATACCAGGACGAAGCTTGTTTATACATGTCATACTATACGATGAGAAATTATACTGTACAATTGTAACAGCTACTTTAAAAATTTTAGAGATTTTGGAGCCTGTTTTATGTGTCAAAATTGTTATATTTTGAGAGAGACAAGAAGAGGAAAATGTGATTAGAGAGGAAATACTTGGGAGATAGCTCTTGAGAAGTTTTAAGGGGTTGAGAGAGGAAGG
>NW_021318618.1:535059-580516 GCF_001605985.2 Dendrobium catenatum | reverse complement strand
GATAATTTGATTGGCTCACTCATTACCTACGAGCAAGGATTGGGTCAAAGACTTTTGGATGCAGGTGAAATGATTGTTCTAAAAACTGAAGATACAAAAAGAGATGGCTTAGTTGGTGACGAATGCAATAACTTGACAATCAAATCACAAAGCTCGTCAAAGCATAAGCAAAAGTGGAAAAAAGGTAAAAGTGGTAAGGATGTCCATATTTCTTCTAACATTATTTGCTTTCGATGCAGGAAGCCTGGACACATAAAAAATCAGTTCCCTAATTTAAAAATTTTTCCTGCAAAAGAAAAGGGCAAGGCAAAGCAAAACTTAAACTGGGGAAATAATAAAAGGCAAAAAATCTCATGGGCAGATTTGGTTTCTGAAGCATCGGACCAGGAGAGAGATAATGGTTAAAAGCCTTTCGTGTTTTTGTTTTTATGTTTTTTATTTTTATATTTTTCATTTTTATTTTGTGTTTTTGTTTTATTTATTCTTTGAAATTTTTATCTTCGTGAAAGTTTTTTCTCTGATCAACACACACATTCACTTTTCTAAAAATTAAAAATCTACTTTCTATTTTTTTTTTGAAATCTTTGGTAAGTTGTGTTTGACTTCTCTAAAAATAATCAAAGGAAGGAAACTCTTGTTTTTGATTCTCAATCTCTATTTCCTAAAAGAGGTTATTCTACTTTTGATTTAAAATCTTTTTTTATTTTTTAAATTTATTTTTGAAACTAAATTTTTTATCTCCTTACATTTTATTTATCGCATAGGGATCTTTTGCAAGTTGTTGAATCTAACTCATAATTTTCTTAATCAAGAATTGGCTTTATCAATAGGATGGGTTTACTTTTGCTTTTTAAGATTTTAGAAAGATAGCATATTAAAAAAATTGGCCAATGATGCCAAAAATAAAAGATGCGCAATGACGCCAAATTGAAAAATATACACAAAAGTGTATCAAAAATCAAAAGATGTGCAAAGAGCGCCATTCAAATTGACAAGAGGCATAAAATGAGCCCACAAAATTTAATGCTTATCATTCTTGTACTTCTTAAAAGCTTAAGAAAACCCTTGATACTTTCAATACTTGAGTTTGAAAATCTTGATTCCTAATTCAACAATTCGTGCATTAATCTTCTATTAGATATATTTTATGGAAGGAGTTTTGAAAAATAAATGTTTCTTTCTCTAATTTATTCTTTGAATTAGATATTGAATTAAAAAGTTTTTGAGCCTTTTAAAAGAACTTGAGTTTGGATGATCAAATTCTGGATTTCTAACCTTTTTTTGTATATGCGTTGTCAATCCAATTCTACTAAGTTTTTGATTAAAACAAAGAGGTAACTTTCTCATTTTAAGAATATTTGTTTTTCACTAGATCAGGGAATATTTTTGTCTTTTCGTCATTTTGTTTTTTGTTTGTGCCTCCTCTCTTTTTGATAATGTCAAAGGGGGAGAACGTACTATTGAATTTGTATCTTTTTTTCTTTTCAAAAATTTAAAACAACAAAAATATTTTTAACTCCCCTATTTTTTAAAAAAAGATTTATCCTAGTGAGGGGGAGATTAGGAGAAAATCTTACTTTTTTAAAAATTCAAATTGAAATGTTTGTCATCATCAAAAAGAGGGAGATTGTTGCGGATCAATGGTTTATGATTTTGATGATAGCAACAATTTTATTTCTCTACGACTGCCTTTTGTACTGACATTTCAGGTTCACATGATCGCACTGCAATTTGGAACTAGCTCAAGATTGGGTAGACTAGGTCTGAGTCAGTTTGTACCTTTTTTCTTTTCTTGAGTATTTTATATTTATTGTGGCTCCTGATGCTTTGTAACGTATAAGAGTTTCTGACAGTTCCCTAGAGTTTACTATTTTTGGTAACATCGTCATGGACGATATTTATATCGGACTAGACGTTCTACTCAAAAGCAGAAACCCTAATTAGGGCATCCTCATTAAAGCAGCCGTCATTATGCAAAATACATCATCCTGGACGATTTGGTATCGGCCAGGATGATAGGCTAAATTCAGAAAGTTTCTGCCGCCAGATCTACTTAATGAATTCTTATTTTTGGATATCGGCCTGGTGGATCGGCCTGGACTGTAAAATATCGGCCTGGACGATACAGGACAATTTTTCCAAAATTTCTCTTGCAATTTTGGAATGCAATTAATGGTTATTTCGTCCGGGCCGATCGCAAGATCGTCCAGGCCGATTAGACATCGGCCAGCTTTATTTCAGGGCGATATTCAGGATGATTTTCCTCATAATTGAACTAATCGACCAGGCCGATATGCCTATCGTCCTGGACGATAATGTCGGCAACTTGCATTAATGAGTTCATTTATAGCTCTTCTATTTAAGCTATGACATGACACTTTGTAAGTGTCTTTGATAGCCATTGTAGCTTCGTTCTTGTGGGGAGAGACTTAAAGAGAGAGCTTGAAAGTGAGTGAGGAACGGGTGAAGTCTGAGAGGGAGAAGATCCTGTGAGAGGGGACTCAAGGGAGTGTGGAGGAGATTCCATAAGGATGCTCCGGCAGGCTTGCACCTTAATACCGTCGGATTCAAGACTTGTCTCGAGGGAAGTTCACCAAAGAAGAAGATCTCTTTGGTGTCAAAGGACTCGGCGACTCTGCTGCACCGGGGAAGGTGGAAGTGATTTTGTAAGGGCTTCTCCGCCTAGCTGTTGGGGCTAAAGGAGAGACACTTATTTTAGTGCAATACTTTGAGGGTGCCTCCAAGGAGTGGACGTAGGTCAAGGTTTGACCGAACCACTATAAATCTGGTGTGTTCTTTCTTATTATTTGCTTCCGCATTTAATTTCTACATCGTTGGTTTTGATTGTGGTGAATCTTATTTTTAGTTTTAAGATTGTGTTTGTTTTAAATACTGATTCACCTCTCTATCTCATTATTATCCTTGGGCTAGTTCATAAGGGCTTAACATCCCTAATGAACTTTCTAGTGCCATCAGAGTTTTTTCAGTTAGTCATTCAGCATTCATCTCTATGATAGAACCTACAAGTATATATCAATCCTTAGGAGATGGATTTTGGATTCTAGCAATGCAAGAAGAGCTGAACCAATTCACCAAGAATGATGTTTGGGAGTTAGTCAAGAGACCTAAAGAATAAAGTGTTGTTGGAGCAAAATGGGTATTCAAAAATAAGGTGAATGATTCAAGAATAATAATAAGAAATAAAGTCAGATTAGTAGCTAAGGGGTATAACCAAATTGAGGGAATAGACTTTGAAGAAAGCTTTGCTCCTGTTGCTAGACTAGAAGCCATAAGAGTGCTCTTAGCTTTTGCTTGCTTCAAGAACTTCAAACTATATCAAATGGATGTAAAGAGTGCTTTTTTGAATGGGATAATCAAGGAAGATGTCTATGTTGAGCAACCCCCCGAATTTGAAAGTTCACAATTTCCAAACCATGTGTTCAAATTAAAAAAGGCACTTTATGGATTAAAGCAAGCACCTAGTGCATGGTACGAAAGACTTAGCTCATTCCTATTAAATAGAGGATTTAAAAAGGGTAGTGTAGATACTACACTCTTTTTACAAAAGATCAAAAATGAAATTCTCATTGTTCAGATTTATGTGGATGACATTTTTATTCAGATCTTCAGATTAAATGTTTTGTGAAAAATTTTCAAAAATAATGAGTAATGAGTTTGAAATGAGCATGATGGGACAACTTAATTACTTTCTTCGCTTTGGTGTAAAATAAATGGATAAAGGAACTTTTCTTAGCCAAACAAAGTACATTAAGGATATTTTGAAAAAATACGAAATGGATAGTGTTAAACCCATGAACACTCCAATGAGCTCAACAATTCAATTAGATAAAGATCCCAGTGGAAAATCAGTAGTTCAAAAAAATTATAGAGGAATGACTGGATCCCTTCTTTACCTGACTGCCAGTAGACTGGACATAATATTTATTGTGTGCCTCTGTGCCCATTTTCAAACCGTTCCTAAAGAGTCTCACCTAACTGCGGTCAAGAGAATCCTTAGATATCTACTAGGCACCCCGAACTTAGGAATTTGATATCCTAGGCACAACATTTCCTTTGAAATCTTAGGATACTCAGATTCTGATTTTTCTGGGTGTAGGATAGATAAAAAAAGCACTCTAGTACATGTCAATTCATAGGACAATCATTAGTTTCTTGGTCCATTATGAAGCAAAACTCAGTAGCCCTTTCCACGGCCAAGGCAGAATATATTACAGTAGAAAATTGCGTTGCACAAGTACTATGGTTAAAAAAAATTCTTTAGCTTGGCCTACTTGTAGGAACCATCTCAATCATGTGTGACAATACAAGTGTGATCTGCATCTCTAAGAACCCAATTCAGCACTCTCGAACGAAACACATAGGCATTAGACACCATTTCATAAGATATCACGTTGCTAAGGGAGATATAGAATTGCATCACATCGCTACAGGTAATTAATTGGCTGACCTATTCACAAAACCACTAGCATTCGACACCTTTAGCACCTTGAGGACTAGACTAGGTGTCATAGACATTACTGCATAAAAAAAACTTCTAAGGCTGTTCTTGATCATCACACACTCACTACACTAAACCATCGAATGTGACATTTTATTATCGAACTGTACGATACACCGATCATACTGTACGATATCTTCCAATCTACCCAAGCACAACCTACAGCCAAATTTTGCCTCTGTTAATCATACCAAACGACCTACATCGTACTGTACGATATAATTGATAGTCATTCAATCCGTCTGGTATGACATCCGCAAATGGATTGGGACGAATTAACTCTATTTGGTATGTTATTATTGGTGTTCATACTATACGATACCTCCACTTCATACTGTACGATACACCTGTTCGTACTGTATGAAACTTTTGTTCAAAAGTTGTACTGACGACCCTCGGGATGATCGATATTCTTCTGTTTGTACTGTACGATATATATCGTACTGTATGCTTTGACCACCTTTTCCCGAAACGATCAGTCGGATCATTCATTACCAATCGTACTATAAGAAACACGATCGTACTGTACGATTGTGAAAAATTTCTATAAATTGGCTGGCTAGGCAGATATCTTCACTTACAACTCACTTCATTCACTACACCTATTCCTTCTCACCCTTCACTCAACCTTTATACGATGTCTAGTTCCAATAAGAGGAGTCATTTGGCAGCGGGAAGTTCATCTTCCTCTATCTGTCACAGTGCTCAGTTTTTTAGTGCTAAAAATAAGGAAGCTTACCATAAGTGTAAAGCCTTCAAAATTACACCCTCCAAAATGCTCAATCAGGCTGCCCTGAATTTTGAGGTAATGAACCTATTTACTTCCACCACCTTTCAGTTCCTCCTCACTCTGGCCTTCCCCTACAACTCTAAACTTCTTTTGGAATTTCTAGCCAATCTAACCTACACGATCTATAACACAACTTTCCACTCCTTTGTTTGTCGTCAAAACATAGAGATCACCAAAGCCGACATCGCCCATTATATTGGGCTATCCACTGAAGGTCTTAGGGTTCATTCCATTCTCACAAATGAATTTGATTGGAGTGAGGTTAATCAAGTCCTTAGGAACGCCGCATTCTATCAACACCACCCTCTCGTCCAATCACTAAATCAAAATTCCATAATTATTCAACATGTCCTTAGAACCTCTATAATACCCAAAGCTGGCTACCGGATCAACATGACCCCGATTTTATCTATCGCTACCTACCTTATCATGTCCAACACCAAATTCGATGAGGCCAATTTGATTATTGATTACATTCTCCATATGACCTTCATTATCCTCCCTACTACTTGCCGCAAATAAAATCTAGCTCTTGGTCACCTTATAGGATACATCCTTCTGAATAAATACCAACTAACCTATCCTGGTGAACTCGATAATCTTCCAATCTTTTATATGGATTCCTCTTTTCGTATTCTTTTCCAGGGGATAAGAGCCTGAAGAACCCGTCTTTGATGAAGAAGAAGGAGAAGTGCCCCCGCAGCAGCTCCAGCTCGTCCATGATGACATACAGGACCCCGAGCTCCTGCACCAGCTTATCCTCATGATGATTTGGTCAAACGTTTCGATAAACTTCATACTCATCTTGATATACACATTCAAGAGCAACATCAGTAACACGAGACCGACATGCAATGGTTTGGGGAATGCTTCAATGCCATTGATCAATGATTTGACACAATCTTTCACTATTTTCAGCCACACCCACCTCCACCTCCAAGAGATCAGGATCCTTCCCTTTGAAGTGTATGTGTTGTATTTTTCTTTCGTAGTGTTTGCTCCTCTTTTTGGTGCTGTCAAAAGGGGGAGAAGGTTGTTATAGTTTTCCTTATGTTGTAGTTTGATTTCTCTTATGTTAAATATAATGCATTTCCTTTTATTTCGTACTGCATTTTTCTTTTTAGTATTTTTTCATGTTCTTATGTTTAATTTAAAAAAAAAATCAAAAAAAAAATGTTGTTCAAACCTACTTACAACAAACATTATTTGACATCATCAAAAAGGGGGAGATTGTTGTGACCTATGACCCCGAGTTTGAGATTTTGAAGATGAAAAATAATGTCGCCTGAACTACTCTTCATTGAATATATTTTATTATTTTCTATTGTCCATGAGTACTAACATATAAGCCACTCAAGATAATGGGGAGACTAAAGACTAGTTAGATTAGGAGTATGAGTCTGACAATGTAATTTGTTATTTATTTTATTTTTTATTTTCTTGAGTCTGGCCACAAAATGCAGGTGAGTCTGAGCAATCATGCTCACACACAGGGGAGAGGGTTTCTAAAAATAAAAAAAATTGTTTTTCATAGTCTGTTAATCGTACTATACGAAGTTATTTCATACTATACGATATTATATTATAAACGTGTTCCGTGAACAAATCGTACGGTACGACTACTATCTTACTCTACTATGTGTTTCAAATCGAAAACCCTAGCCGTCACATTAACCTAAGTAAGTTATTCTGCACCGTTCGTACTAAACGAAGAACTTCATACTGTACGATCTATTTTAAATACTTACTTAATTTAACCCGTGATTAGTACAAGAAATCAAGGTTTAATTACAAATTGAAAATTGTACTGTACAAACACATTCATACAATACAATGAAAAGAGATGAATTCAGATCATCCCGAAGATCGTCCTGGACGATCCCTTATTTTTGTCTCATCGTACTGTACGATATATATTGTACCATACGATGAACAGAGACAATATTTGATCATCCCGGAATTCGCCTTGGACGATGCCTTGATTTTCACCATTCATATTGTACGATGTGTATCGTACCATATGATGAATAGAGATGACATTTCATCATCCCGGCTACCGTCCTATATGAGCAGTAGTGTTGAGGATCATACTGTACGATTTAGTATCGTACCATACGATTAGATTTTGAACTGTTTGTACAACTTCATACCAGGATAAAGCCTATTTATACATGTCGTACTGTATGATGAGAAATCATACTGTATTATTATAACAGCTACTTTTAAAATTTTAGAGATTTTGGAGCCTATTTTGTGTCAAAATAGTTATGTTTTGAGAGAGACAAGAAAAGAAAAATAGGATTATAGAGGAAATCCTTGGGAGAGAGCTCTTGAGAAGTTTTGAGGGGTTGAGAGAGGAAGGAGAAGGTGAGCTTGGTGAGGGAGAAGAGGTGTGAGGGAGACCACACGGTTGCTCCGATCTTGCTGCATCTTGCTCCTCCTATGGCCCGGGAAGAACTTGAGGGAGGCTCTCTAAGAGGGAGACTCTTCTACATCCATGATCTCAAGGAACTCTGCCTTCTCCAAGAGGGAGAAAAACGAGAAGGTTCTCTGCCGTCACCAGGAGGGTGAAAATAGCGCTTGGCACTCCGCCACGCCGGGTAGGTGAAAGGGAGTATTGTAAGAGCTTCTCCGCCTTGATGAGGGAGGCGAAAAGAGAGCTATATCTGTTGTGAAATTCCTGGAGCGGAGGACTCCGGGGAGTGGACGTAGGTCATGGTTTGACTGGACCACTATAAAAATTCTGGTGTGTTTTTTCCTTATCGCTTTTTATTCTTGCGTGCATTTTATTTTCATAATACTTGCTTGGTGAAAATTTGTGAAAGAAAAAGAATTCTATTGTTGCACGTTGAGAACAATTATTTGCCATCATAGTAGTTTAAATTTTCTTGTTAAAAATTTAAAAACATCAAAAAATTAGAACTCTTGCTTAGGTTTTAATTATTGCATTAAAATTTTCACAATTCACCCCAACCCCTCCCTCCTTGTCCATCTAGTAATTTCAGACAGTTTTTAGTGGACCTTTTATACAAAAGACATGAAAAACCATCTAGAAAATTAAAATTTTCAAATTTGACCGTCCACAATCATTTGTACGATCATTTGTTCGTACGTATGAATAGTTCAAATATTGTTGTGTACGAACCCATTGTAAATCGATACAAACTTATTTTATACACGATCTTTGTTCGGTACAAACCAAGTTTTTTTGGTATAAATAGAAACATTTCAAAGTTCGTCTGTACAAAAAGTTAGGATGAACTAAAGAAAAATAGAATAGAGATGTTCATCCTAAGAAGATCATAAATATCACCTCGTACGATATGCAATTGAGGATAGAATAGAGACATTCATCCTGGGACGAAATAAAATATCATCCGTATGATATTCGTTCGAAGAAAAATTAGAGATGTTCATCCTGAGATGATCATAAATATTGTCCCGTACGATATGCATCCATGGATAGAACAGAGGCGTTCGTCATGGGATGAAATAAAATATCATCCATACAATCTTCATTCGAAGACAAAACTTAGGCTTTCATCCAAGGACAATCATAAATATCATCCGTACGATATTCATTTGAGGATACAACAGAGATGTTCAACCTGGTATGAAAATAAATCTTCATGCCGTACAATCCATACTTAGAAAAAATTTATCCTCTCTGTTTGTTTGACTGCTCACTGGGACAATAACTAACAAATCATCCCATATGAAGTAACATCGTACGGTACGATCAGTTTAAAAATATGAATTTTAAAACTCGACCCTTGGTGTGTGTCTGTGTGTGTGTGTGTATCCTCAGTTACTCAATTACAATCACTCTCTCAGACTCAATGAAATGAAAAATACAGACTATGATTATAATAAACTCTAAATTGTTCTTGATTTGATATCTTCAACAATCCGGAGAATGATTTATCTAAAATGTTAGTGCCACAAGAACAAAACAATTCTTCCAAAATATGTTTGGAGAAATACTAATCAAATTAATAATATTTGGAATCATCAAAAATATATAAGTTACAAGAATCTCAATCATGAAAAACTATGTAGCAACTATCTCAATAATCTCCCCTTTTTTTTATGATGGTAAAATAGTTTTTGTTTGGGTAAAACAATTATTGTTTGGGTAAAACAGTTATTGTTTGAGTAAAATTAAAAATCCTAAATTTCTCCTTAACTCCCCTGAATGAATAAGCATGTAAATATAAGGGAATTTCTATGAAGAATAAATCAATTTTTTTTTTTAAGTTTTTAAAAAACACACAAAACCCACACAAAGTGAGAAACAAAAATAAAATACAAAACACTATGAAAAAAGAAAACAACTATGAATAAAGCAAACAACAAGACAAGAAACAATCAAATGCAAAAAATCAAAAAGCAAATAATATTTCTCCCCCTTTTGACAACAACAAAAAGGGAAGAAGAAAAAATAAAATAAATGTAAGAAGTCATATGAGAAGCCTTTGATAATTGATCCTTGAAGAGATTGATGTATAATTGCAATAACAAGATTAATGTTCATTAGAGAAAAATAAATATTAATAACATTTAAATTAAGATATAACATAGACAAGATAAATATATCAAGGTCATTAAACATTCAAGACAATTAGATAAATAAAATTATTGCAAAGGTGAAGAAGTGAAGATTAATTTAAGTCAATTTTTAATACAAAATATAATTGAACATTAGATTGATTTGAAATTGAAGATTAAAAGATAGAGGAAAGAACATACATTTATTTTGGTGACATTGCGCATCTTTTTAACTTTTGTTGCACACTTTGTGTATCTTTTTGTATTTGGGCTAATTTTGTGCCTCTTTTCAATTAGTGAAACATCGCATGTTCTTTTAATTTTTGTATATTTGTACATTTCTCTATTTTCTTAATTGATCTTTCCAAAATCAATAATCTAAAAGCTCAAACTTCTATAAGTACAAAGATATTTATAATAAAAAGAGAAATAAAAAATAATAAGACATCAAAATTGCAATAATATTATTGAAATTATTGGTCTAAAAGAACATGAAATTGATAACCTTCACTTAATCGAGTTATAAATTAGCTTATATTTTTTGAAAAATTAGATTTCCTAATGAAATTAATTGTTGTTTTTCTTTTCAAATTATATCACTTTTTAGATAAATTAAGTTAGGATTATCATATAGGCAAACAAACATTTCTAATAAAGAGCCAAAGTAACTTAAACAAAGCAATACAATTTTTATTGATATTAAGATAAAGATAATACAATGAAGCTCAGATGATATCAATTCAACTACAACAGATCATCAAACATGAAAATAAAAATAAAAGATAATCACATAAACTAAATAAGTCGTCACATCATATCACAAAGCATTGGCAAAGATAATGACATAAGAAGTACATCTATCACCTGAGGAGCCCTAGTCTGAAGGACGTGGTTGGTTGAAGAAAGAAAAATAGCTACTCATCATAGACACATTTTCATTCACTGAGTCAAACTAACCTCAGATCCAACCCATATCCTGCTAGTATTGTCCATCCTACTATTATAGTTGAGTCTGAATTTGATCAAAGTGTAGATTAAAATGACTCTCAAGTTGATCAAAGTGTTGGACTATCTCCTGAAAGACTGGTCCACGAGCAGGCGCAGGTGCAGGTGAAGGTGCAAGAGCAGGAGCTCCCCCTTCTCCCTCATAATCCTAACTTCCATCATCTCTCCCAAAGATTGCTCGAAATGAAGCATCGGTGAAGTAGATAGGAAATTCTAGATGAGGATCTGGATGAACTAGATTGTACTTCTTCTCAAGAATGTAGGTCACTAGGTGTCCTAAGACAATGTTCTTCTTTATCTTATGAGAGACATCCCCAATTTTAAAAATCCCATAAATATAGTCAATAATGAGTTAGGCTTCATCTATAGGTTGACCAATTATGATAAGGTAAGTTATAGTGGAAAGAAGAGGAGTAATATTGATATGATCACTAACTTTAGGAATTATAAAGGTTCTAAGAACATGCTGGATGATCCTAGAAATTTGGTTTAAAGTGGACACCCTAGGCAAATGACACACTTTATTAATCCCTCTAATAGCTTTATTTATTTCAATCCAATCAAAATCATAAGTAGAGGTTAAAGTGTGGGATCAAACTTCATGGGTCCTTAATTGCAAAAATGTCCCCAAATATTCCATAGAAATTTCAACCCATTTCTTCAAAACATAAGACCTAATCCTACTTTGTTCAGTGCTAAAGGTCATTTTGGCAAGAAAGTAGTGAAAAGGTCGAAGACGGGCCCCTAGTAAGTCTACCCCACTTGCTAGAACTTGACATTGTAAGATTGGAAGATGAGAAGGATTTGAAATGCTATTGAAGTGAATGAAATTTGAGTTTGAAAGCATTTTATATATGGAAAAAAATGATCATTCGTACGTATGAAATGTGGTTCATACTGTATGATTAAAGGTTTCTACTGATAAAAATAAATTTTGTATGTACGATCTAATGCGTTCAAAACGAAATGACTTTTCATATTCACACAATTTATAAAGAATCCTTTCATACATACTTTTGACCATACAATTGTACAGATGAATAGGTGTTCATCCGAGATGATCAACTATTTAATATCATTTTTATGACAGTTTGATTCGTCCCTCAGTTTGAAAGACATGTGGTCGTATGTATGGACTCCTACTTCATACGTATGATCAATTATAATAATTGATTCTGCCTGTATAACCATCTACATGCTTACATACGAATGAATACACATTGTCCGGGATGATCTGGTGATCATACAGATGAAATGTATGGAAAACAAAAAAGCTTTGTTTTATATACAATCAATCCAACCCAACGATTGACATTCTACAAAATTCATACGATATGAATGAAATTTAGTACAATACGAATAAAACACTTCGAAAAATTTGCACGATCAATCATAAATAAAACATCCAATGTGAAAAACATTTTAAAATCACACAAGACTCAAAAACACAAAAATCACAAAAATAAACACACACAAAATTATGAAAATAGAAAATACACAAACACACATATGAAGTTTACAGAAAATTTTAATTAATCATTGAGGTCAATCACTCCAAGCCTTGTTCTTAATGTACTAAAGGTATCAAAGGCTAGTGATTTTGTAAAAATACCTACAAGTTGATTTTTTGTTGACACATGTTTCAGTTCATTACCTCCTTTGGATATATGATCCCTTATGAAATGATACCTTATGTCTATATGTTTGATTATATAATGTTGAATAAGATTTTTTGAAATGCAAATAGCACTAGTGTTATCATAATAAATTGGAATTGTGCCTATTATAAATCCTAAATCAATTAATTGTTATTTCAACCAAAGAATTTGTGCCACACAACTTCCTAAGGTAATGTATTCAGCTTCATTAGTAGATAGGGCTATGGAATTCTTTTTTCTGCTAGACCAAGAGATTAAAGAATTTCCAATAAATTGATATGTTCCAGATGTACTCTTTCTATCAACCCTACAACCTATAAAGTCTGAATCTAAATATCCAATTATTTCAAATGAAGAACTAAACTTAGGATATCAAATTTCTAAGTTCTGAGTTCCCAAGAGATATCTTAAAATCCTTTTCACTACTGTCAAATGTGATTCTTTTGGATCTGATCGAAATCTAGTACACAAACAAACACCGAACATAATATCGGGTCTGCTAGCAGTCAAGTAAAGTAAAGATCCAATAATTCCCATGATTTTTTTTTTTTTTACCAACAGATTTTCCCTTTGGGTCCTTATCCAACTAAACTGGGGAACTCATAGGTGTACTAACAGATTTAGCATTATCTATTTCATACTTTTTTAGAATGTCCTTAACATACTTTGACTGACAAAGACATATTCCTTCTTCAATTTTCTTTATACTAAAACTTAGAAAGTAACTTAAATCTATCACTAGACTTATCTCAAATTTACTACTCATTATTTTTCAAAAATCATCACAAAGATTTTTGTTTGTAGATCCAAAGATGATATCGTCAACATAAATTTATACAATGAGTATATCATCTCTTAATTTCTTCAAAAAGAGACTTGTGTCCACACTTCCTTTTTTAAAAGATCTCTCAAGTAGGAAAGTGTTCAACCTCTCATACAAAGCCCTAGGTATTTGTTTCAATCCATATAATGCCTTTTTTAATTTGAAAACATGATTTGGGTATTTTAAATTTTCAAATCTTGGAGGTTATTCAACCTAAACATCCTCTTGAATTAACCCATTCAAAAAGGAACTTTTAATATCCATTTAAAATAATTTAAATCCTTTAAAACAGACAAAGGCTAACAAAACTCTAATTTCTTCAAGTCTCGCTACAGGGGAAAAGTCTCCTCAAAATCAATTCCTTCAATCTGATTATACCCCTTAGCCACCAATCTAGACATATTTCTAACAAATACGCCTGAGTTATTCATTTTTCTCTTGAATACCCACTTAGTTCCAACTACACTTTGATCCTTTGGCCTTGCAATTAATTCCCAAACTTCATTTCTTACAAATTGATTTAATTCTTCTTTCATTGCAAAAATTCAAAATTCATCTAAAAGTATTTGATCTATATTTGTGGGTTCTATCATAGAAATAAAGGCTGAATGATTTACTTCTTTGCTTATTCCACACCTAGTCCTAACACCCTCATTAGGTTCACCTATAATCAATTCCTTAGGGTGGTTTTTAGAAAATCTCAATTCTCTAGGCAATGGGCTTTCTAACTCCAAATTTTCATCTAAATTTATTTTCTCAATCTTTTAGGAGTTTATTTCTATCTCATCCTCTTAAACATTTGGCTTTTCCAAAATTCCAGATTCATCAAATACAATATGTGTGGTCTCCTCAACTACTAAAGTTCTTTTATTGAATACTCTATAAGACTTTCTAATACTATAGTATCCAAGAAAAATTCTTTCATCTGATTTTGGATTAAATTTTTCTAAGATAAATTTTCCATTGTTATGTATGAACACCTTACATCCAAAAACATGCAAATGAGACAAATTAGGTGTTCTTCCCTTCGAAGCTCATGGGCTATTTTTTTTAAATTTCAATCTAATGTTTACCCATTTTAGAACATAACATGACAAGCTAACCGCTTCAGCCCAAAAATATTTAGGAAGTGAATATTTTGCCAACATGGCTCGAGCAACCTCTATCAATGTTTTATTCTTTCTTTCGAGTAACCCATTCTGCTGAGGGGTTCTAGATGGAGAAAAATTTTGATCAATCCCTTTTTCCTTACAAAATTCTTCAAATTTATCATTTTTAAATTCTTCACCGTGATCACTTTGGATTGTTAAAATCTCACATCCTAGTTTCCTCTGAATCTAAGTCGAGAAATCTCAAAACTCATCAAATTATTCACTTTTATGATATATAAATTTAACCCATATGAATCTTGAAAAAGCATCCACTATAATAAATATGTATACCTTCCCTCCTAGACTTACAGTTCCAACTAGTCCAAAAAGATCCATATATAAAATCTTCAATGATTTACTAGTTCTAAGATCCTTATTGGACTGAAAATAAGACTTTACCTATTTTCCTAATTGACATGCATCGCAAAGGTGATCCTTAGTAAAATTTAGTTTTGGTATACCTCTCAATAAATTATTTTGGATAATTGTCCTAAGGTTTTTCATGCTAGAGTGACAAAGTCTCCTATGCCAAAGCCAAGACTCATCAGAAATAGTTTTTAAACAAAACGTAGTAGGAGTTTTGATACAATTTAAATATAGCATATAAATATTATTTACCCTTAGACCATGCAAAACATCATTATCGTGTTGGCTTAATATTCAGCTAGAAAAAAAAAATTAACGTTGTATCCTTTATCACATAGCCGGCTAATACTCAATAGATTATGCTTTAAGCCTTCAACTAGTATCACATTGTCAATAAAAAAGTTTTTTAAATTTCCAATCATACTTATGCCAACCACTCTCTTAGTGGTATTATCTCCCAGGTTAACCCTGCCTCCATTCCTGACTTCCAACATTATAAATTGTGTAGTGTCTCCAGTCATATGCTTTGATCAACTACTGTCCAGGTACCAAATGCTCTTATGAGGCCTTATATGAGAGCGTTTCTTCAAAAACATCAAAAGTTAGACCTGGGAACCCAAACAAGTTTGGATTCACCTTTTGGCAAATTAAAAATAGATGCATATGTGATATGTCTAGGTTTATGCATCTTAGGTCTCCACACTAAATGAGTTTTTCTATATAAGATACAAGTATGTGCTATATGTCCAATCAATCCATAAGAAAAACATTTAATTCCAGGAAATGAATTTCTCAATCATTTATAATTACTCTTTCTATTCCTGGGTTGTAAAAATTTTGGCTTCAAAATAAGATTTGTAAAATCTTCAAGTGTTGGGGTTTCCTATTTTCCTCGAGAGCTTGCACTTTCAATTTCAGAAATGTGTTCAAATCATAAAAGATATTAATATCATAATTCAAGTAGTGCTCTCTACTCTTTGATTCATCTTAAAATTTTTAAATTCTTTTTCTAACTCTACATAGGATGATTTTGAATTCGCATTTTCCTTATTTAAGTTATCAAATTCATCAAGTAAGAACATATGATTGTTATCAATCAATGCATAATCTTTCCTAAATATTTCATATTCTCTTTGCAATTATTGTAACTCTAAGTTAAGACTAGTATGCATTTTCTTTAGCTTCCTATATGCATCATGTATTCTTTCAAAAACTTCTAATAATTCATTATAAGTCAAGTCACATACCTCTTCTTGATCTAACTGATAAAGATTATCATCCATTAAGCATAAGTTGGTGACTTCCTCCTCCTTTTCAGTTTCTAATGAATCTGAAACCAAGTCTACCCAAAAAGCTCCTTGGAATTTCTTCTTGCTCTTCTTCACATTTGGTTTATTCTCTACCTTCTTCTTGCTAGGAGTGGCTTTAAGTTTTAGGAAGTTTAATTTTACATGTCTGGGTTTCCTACATTCATACCAAATTACATCATTTGAAACCTTAACATTCTTATAAAATTTATCTTTATTCCACTGTTGGCATCTCTTCTGCTTCCTCTTTAGAAAGCTCCTAAATTGACTAGTCATTAAGGCAATGTCATCCTCATCCTCAGGTTGTGATAGATCACTCTCCGACTCCTCCACTTTCAGTGCAATGTTCTTCTCCTTTCATGGCTCTCCTGCATCAATCTTTCTTTGACTCACTCCTTGCTCGTAAGTAATTCGTGATCCAAGAAGATTGTCAATAGAGTAAACATTTAAATTTTTAGACTCAGTAATCATAGTTATTTTAGCATCATATACTGCAGGAAAACAATGAAGAATCTTACTAACCATTTTAGCATTCGTTAGTTCTCTACCTAATGCATTCAAAGAAGTGACTATCTGAGTGAATCTTATGTACATGTCAAAAAAAGATTCATTAGGTTTCATGCGAAACAATTCATATTCATGTAACAAGATGTTTAATCTAGATTTCTTAACTTCATTTATCGCTTCATTTTTATACAAAGTCTATCGCATATGTCCTTTCCATTTTTGTAAGTGGAAACTCACATGTAGTCTTCAGATTTAATTGCACAAAAGAAACTATTTAGACACTTCGCATTTAGTTTGCTAACTCATATTCTTATACAGTCCAATTTGTAAAGGGTGTTTCAACTCTAATGCCATCAACTAGTCTAGTTGGTTTTGTATACCCTTCTTGTACTAAAATCCACATACGATAATCTAATGACTGTAAAAATATAGACATGCGTGTTTTCTAAAAATTGAAAGGAATGTTATCAAACAAAGGAGGTTTAGTGATTGAATACCATTCGGGTGTGTTCCGGTTTCCAAAAGTAGCCATGCTCGTTAATCAAAAAGTAGTCTAAACTTATGATTTTGAAATAAAACTCTGATACCACTTGTTGATTCTTGTTGAATCTAGAATAGGTTGTTAGACCTAAACTAATGTCCAAAGGCTAACCAAGAGGGGGGTGAATTGATAATTTAAAAATTTACTTTAGATTAATAATTTGCAACGGAAGATGATTCATAGCAAGTTAATTTTAAAGATTTCAAAATAATTTTTCAACCATAAACAATTAAAACTTGTAGTAAGTAAGTAAATAAGGCAACAGAAATAAAAGACATAAAGGTTTATGGTGGTTCGGTCAAAAACGACCTACATCCACTCTCTGAAGATTCCCACTTGGGGTATTGCACTATTAACAAAGTGACTCTCCTTTTTCCCCCACAGTAAGGTGGAGAAGCCTTTACAAAACTCTCTTCCACCAATCCCTAGTGTGGCAGAGAAATGTCATCCTTTTTCATCCTCCAAGTGTGGGCAGAGAACATTCATCCTTTCACACCCTCTAAGTGTAGGCAGAGAACATTCTTCCTTTCACACCCTCCAAGTGTAAGTAGAGAACCTTTTTCCTTTCATACCCTCCAAGTATAGGCAGAGAACCTTTGGTTGTTCACACTCCCAAGTGTAGGCATAAAACCTTCGGCTGTTCACACTCTCCAAGTGTCAGCAGAGAACAAGACCTTCTTGAAAGATCTTCACACGAGTAATCTAGAAAGATAAGAGAAAGAGTGAAGAAACAAAAATCACACACAGAGATGTTTACCCTTGAGTGACCTTATGAACCCTTCACGCTCCACTAGGAAGAAATCTCTCTCAAATACTCTCTCACACTCTCTCCTTCAATTTCCATTTACAAATCTCGAAGACCAAATAACAAAAAGATTAAGTGATAGGTTTTAGTGGACCTTTTATACAAAAGACATGAAAAATTGTCCAAAAAATTGAATTTTTCAAATTTGATCGTCCACGATTTTTTGTATGATCATGTGTTCATACGTATGAATAATTCAAATACTATTGTGTACAAATCCATTATGAATTGGTACAAACTTATTTCGTGCACGATCATCATCTGGTACAAACCAAGCTCGTCCGGTATGAATAGAAACATTTCAAAGTTCGTATGTATGAAAGTTGGGACGAACTAAACAAAATTAAAATATAGATGTTTGTCCTAGGAAGATCATAAATATTATCACGTCTGATATGCGTTCAAGGACAGAGCAGAGACATTCATCCTAGGATGAAATAAAATATCATACGGACGATCTTCGTACGAAAATAAACTAGAGACGTTCATCCTGGGACGATCATAAATATCATCCCATATAATATGCATCAGAGGAAAGAAAAGAGGCGTTCATCTTGGGACGAAATAAAATATCATCTGTACAATCTTTGTTCAAAGATAAAATAGAGGCTTTCATCCTGGGATGATTATAAATATTGTTCGTATGATATTTATTTGAGGACACAATAGAGACGTTCATCTCAGTATGAAAATAATTTTTTGTCCCATACGATTCATACTTTAAAAAAAAATTATCCTCTCTGTTCGTTTGACTACTCACTGGGGACAATAACTAACGTATCGTACTGTACGAAGTAACATCATACAGTACGATCAGTTTAAAAATATGAATTTTAAAACTCTCCCCCTAGTGTGTGTGTGTGTGTGTGCTCAGTTACTCAATTACAATCACACTCACTTAGACTCAATGAAATGAAAAATATAGACTATAATTACAATAAACTCTAAACTATTCTTAATTTGAAGTCTTCAAGAATCTAGAGAATGATTTCCCTGAAATGCTAGTACACACAAGAGCAAAACAATTCATGCAAAATATGTTAGGAAAAATACTAATAAAAATCATAATATTTGGAATCATAAAAAACATACAATTGGAAAGAATGTCAAACATGCAAAACTAAGTAGCAACTATCTCAATAGTATATGTAATAAAAGGTAGTAAAGGGACAAGACTTAATAAATTTTCTTGCCGCACATCCTATCCTTATAGATTCACTATTAAACAATGATTTATTTGCTGAATAAATCATGAAGGTCAAATGAGAAACTTTAATTCTGTAAAATATATTTTGATGGGGCATCATCGATTAAATCTACCCAACCACCAAACCTAGCAAAAGTGTGAGTCGATATCGGTCTATTTTTTATATCGTCGAAGGGAGGATAATAAGCTTTTCGTTCGATTTTATTGAACTCAAGACCAATAATTAAGCTAAATATGAAGCTCTAATAAAAGGACTGTATATTGTGATTGATGTTAGAATAATAAATCTTTTAATCTTTGGTGACTCTCAACTTGTGATAAATTAAGTCTTCAGAATTTAGAAGATTCCCAAACATGAATTGGCTCACTACCATCGGTGAACTCTTGAGCTCTTAAAATAAGTGTCAAATGTTAGAATAACTCAAGTTCCTTGAGGTTAGAACAAAAGATCAGATTATCTAGCGAAATTAGCCAAGGATCTAGCAAATAAGCAAGAAGAAGAACCATGTTTATTAAATTTTAAAGCTGTCGGGTTTTAGAGCTGACAATCTTATAATTCCTATAGGGTGAGGGAATACCAAATTCTAGTCAGCAGGAGATAATCCTAATTGATCCTCAATCTCTTCAACAAATCATTTTTGAAAATCAATTAGAATTATGTTACGTAGTAAATAGACATAAAATGAGTAGATGGTCGGAGTCATGGTTACATTGCTTAAATATTAAGGAAGGAGGTAATTAAAGGCAACAATTTGTCGATTATTTCAAAGAAATTAAACTCCCAACAAATAAATCTCAAGCCACACAAATTCAGAATTGGGCGTTGTGATACGTGTTCATCAACGACACTTTATATCATCAAGCTTTTGATCAAATATGGCTAAGTTTCCAAAGGACCAGAAAATATGATAAAGTTATAGTAGAAGTTCATGAAAAACTTTATGGCGCACATCAGTGAGGTCCCAATATGACTACTAAAATCAAAATAATAGGATACTATTGGCTAAAAATGTTGATGGATTATATTAACCAAGCTAAGAGGTGCCACAATTGTTAAATTCACGGTAATGTTATACAACAGCCGCCAAATCCTCTACACCCAACAGTAACATTGTGGCCATTTGAATGTTGAGGTATAGATATAATTTGGCTGATATATTCACCATCATCGGTGGGACATTGCTTCAACTTGGTAGTAATCAACTACTTCTCTAAGTGGTTAGAAGTATCTCCATTTAAAGCAGTCACATCCAAGCACATGATCAATTTCTTTACCCACAATATTTTCTACAGATTTTGTGTACCGCACTGCGTGATCTCAAATAAAGGCACAGCTTTCAAAAGTACTAAGATAACCAAATTTTTTGATCAACATAAAATTGATTAGAGATATTCTTTTTTATACAATCCAAGCATAAATAACATGGCAGAAGCCATCAACAAAATATTGGCAAAATTATTGATGATCCTCATAAAAAATAAAATAGAAAAGCATACGAAGATGGCTAAAGTGTTATGGACATATTATATCACTAACAAAATGCCGACCAAAGACATTACTTATTTACTGTTCTTAGAATTTTAAGCAATATTGTCACTAGAAATTGAACTACCATCACTTCAAGTTTCTATTCAGCATCATCTAACTCAAGAAAATAATGCTCGATTGACAATGGAAGAGCTTGATGTACTCAATAAAATCAGACTGTATGTTCAACAAAACATGGAGATCTATCGAACAAGAATAGCCAAATCATTTGATCGATTGGTGCATCATCGAGCATTTCAAAAAGGAGAATTGGTCTTGGTGCTGAGAAAGCCAATCATCCTACACTAAAAAATTAGGGGTAAATTCTTATCTAATTAGGATCATTTATTTTAGAGAAGGTGTATCAAGGTGGATCTTATCAACTTATCGACCAACACGGCCAAAGGCCGATGCTACCAATTAAAGGTCAACACTTGAAGAAGTACCATGCATGAAATTACCAAAGAAAATATTATGTTTAATATACTGTGCTTTTTATTCATATTTATTAGTGTATACATTTAATATTTTAAAATTTTCTTATATTACAACTATGTATTTAAAAAATCCCACAAAAACTTTCTCATAAGATTGGGGGCATTTTAAATATTCTTTCCAGTGAGACGGGTTCATTTTAAATATTTATTTGATTCAACATCATACTATGCACTGATATCTCTAAATAAATATTTAAAATTCCACAATACTAAATTTATTCTATCTAAAATCTTCTTACAAGATAGGAGGCATTTTAAATATATTACTTGGGTCAACATCATCCTATATGCCGAGGTCCATGAATAAATATTTTAAAATTGTTAATGCAAATATTCCTTCATGAAGGAAAATATAGCAGTTCACCGCTATCAACACATATGCATGTGATCTTCTTAAAGTTTGGGACATCACCATTTCCAACTTACCAAGATTTAAAAGTCAGGAAAGAGACTTTTACGAATACACACTCCATTAAATTGAGATGAAACAGCTTAAAGTCTTTCAAAAGCCTAAAGCTTAAGGTTTGAATGGGTGTAAGAGGCTGGATCCAATAAGCTTAAATATGGCTGAATTGCTGGCAACTACGTCTACTCAACATGCCATAAGAAAAGTTATAGTAAAGGAACCTCCATTTCTTCAACCCATTTGTAGGGACTGTAGGAAGTATAAATAGTTATTTGACTCAATAAGTTCAAGTGATCGTAGTCTACCAAATTCTTCTAAATTATTGGAGAATTAAAGTTCTAGTGGAAAAAAGTTATCGCGAGCAACTACAAAATATGTGTAGGCTCCAAACCTTCAACCATAAGGAAGACACCAAATTTACCAACATTAGTAGATTCAGTATTGGGAAGCGAATCTCTCATAGCTTAAGTCTGAAGCCTAAATGGGAGCAAAAAATTATATCCAATAAGCCCAAATATGGTTGGATAGCTGGCAACTCCATCAACTTAATATGTCATAAGAAAGGTCATAGTAGAGGAATCTCCATTTTAGCAATCAGAGGATGAAGAGCTATCAAATCGTAGCTTACCCAATCTGATTGAATAAAGTAACTTGGATTGAAATCTCCTCAATTGGTTAAGGATCACGATATTATATGCATTTTATACTATCTATTAAATCTGAAACCTAAAAGTCCTTCAACAAATCCCTAAAGCATCAAGCTAGAACAAACGGAACATTTCTTCATCAAGTCTACCAAAGCATAAGGAAAAGGACCAAATAAATTATCCTAAAGTTTATCTAAAGCTTAAAATTGAACTAAGAGGATCTCATCATCAACATGCCCATTATGCACAAAGCTCTATATAGATGACTCCTTGCCACTGACCTGATATAAACCTAAAAGGTTTAGGTCACTATCATCTACTCTCACCAAGCCCATTAAAATAAAAAAAAACTAAAGGGTAGAAGGTACAATAACCTCATGACAAGTCAGTAATGACAAATCAACAAACTTTTCAATAATCTTCACCGCACAAAGCATAGGGCAGAAGGAACCAAAGCCTCAAACTCAAATTAAAGTTGTAAAGACTACAACTGCTAACTCTAACAAGTGTCTAAAACTGTGAGAACCATCACAACAGAAACTATATGAGTAGTAGTAAAATGAGTCCCAAAAGCATTCAAAAATGAGATTTTATTTATTGATTCAAATTTTTGTATACAAATTTGAATCACATTATTTTATAAGTTCATATCATCCAAATAAAAAAGGTATAATTTTCTTCGTAGAGGACTAAAATCTATCTCCCAAATCTTATATAAAGAGAAAGTCAGGGGCTCTATTTTTCTCCTTCCAAAGATAAGGTATTTTGTAAATCTGAAACATGTGCAAAGAAACAGAAATGTTAGCAAAAAGATAAGAGAAACACTATACAAATGTATGTAATGCTATAAAATAAAAGGTGTACCTAAGCTGAAGACCACTGTAGAAAACCTAAAAAAGTAAAAGATTTATTGACTGAGGAATCTGAAAAGCTTAGGTAAATTATGAATGATACTTCTAATTATATAAAAGAAAATATTATGTTCATATATAATTATAATAATGACAAATATTGAGTAGTTATAAATTTGCACGAAATTAAGGTCATAGTGTTGGTAGAAGACAAACACAAGGTGACTATGTTGTCAACTATTGTCGATCTATAAAGTAAAACTCTAGGGATCTGAGTACAAAGAGCTATGTTATTATTCTATGAGCCTCTACTTGATAAGAGCTAACATGTCATATTATTGACTACAAGTACATTTAAAGATCTATGAAGACATGGAGATAGTCTTTCGGAAATCTATAGAATGAAAATCATAACATAATATCCAAATAAGCTTTTGTATATCCATAAAACTCAAACCCTCAGCATGACATCCAAACAAGTTCTAGGAGATCCATAGGGTCAATGAGCTTATAACAAACTTGGTTCACTCTAGACGCATACCACATTTGTTGGGAGCATTTGTTGATCTCTAGCTACAACCAAAAAAGAGAAAATAAAATAAAGAAATGCTTAAGTCCCTTACCTCTACCAAAAACTAGAAAATCAACAAAAATCTTTTTAAATCTAGTGTTTAAGCTATCTCTTCCCAAATTTCTTACATTGTAGCTCATCTCAATTACACCTCTCTTGCATCATTAAAAAGAGAAAGAAAGCCCTTCGTTGATTCTTTTTTCTTATCTCATTGATTTAAATTCTTAGACCAAACCTCCTTTCTCCCTCCTGCAAGCATCATGAATGCTAACTGAAGCCTCCAAGCCATAAGAAGTAGCCGACTCCACCTCACATGAAATCCCCCCTTCATCCACCTTCCTTTCTACCCAATCTCTAGCTGATGCCAAACCTAACGTCCCTTAATGAAATCTGAGCCATCAACGACCTCTTACAATTACTTTGATCACACCTCATGCCCCAACCTAAGGGGACCTCTGATCCAACTGACCTCCAGCTCCTCTGTAACCCCACCACTCCTCTTTCAATCTCTAAGCCCGTCCAACCCCATTGTCGATCTGAACCATGCTCCTTACTGACCAACCCTTCGAGGGAAAATGATCAATGTACTCTCCCTGCCCTAACTAAAAGATGCATAAATCCTCCAGTCCTTACCTAGAAGAACTCCCCATAAACATGAAGTCACTTCTATAGAAGATTCCACCTTATCAGTTGAAGACAAACCCCTCACAAACTTTCCCTATTAATGTGCCGCCTCTTCCTCTAATCAATCTTCAGAACTCTTTAAGTATTTAAATATTTTCATTCTTTTAGTTTTCAATGTTATTAACATTAGTAATAGTTATATATATATATATATATAAAAAAGAGAAAAAATGAGAAAATACAAAAAATTAATAGAAAGGGAGAAAGAGCTTTGTGCATGTGTATTCGTACATTTACGTCATCACTGCGGCCACATCCCTCATCACATACGTATAACATTCTAAACACCAAAATCCGACTCTCAGCATTTATGTTAAGATGGAAAATGCCCTATACATGCTCTTATACCCAGGTGGGAGGGAACCTGGTGCAACATATATGGTCAAGTTGGTAAGTCTTATACATGCTCTTGTAGCATGGTGGGGACACCTCTAAGTACCCATACATGCTCTGGTAACATGGTAAGGAAAGGCACTTGTTTTTTCATACATATACTTTGAATCCCCCATATACGCTCTCACAACATGGTGGGATTGAAGATGTATGACCGTGGTGTCACCCAACACCAATCATACACGCTCTTTGTAGCATGGTGGAATGGCTCAATTTCTCTTAGTTTCCTCTAAACAGGGGAGAGGCTAGGAGGTTGCTAATATTTAGGCCAGACAGGGAACTTTATTTGGACTAAAATTTGATATAAATTATAATAAACCTAAATATAACTCATGAAGCTTGAATTAAATAAGACTTACATGAATTTGAACTTTAAATAAATTGAGAATTCAAGCTGAACCCAAATGAATTTAACCTGAATACCAAGAACTTTAACTGAATGGACTTAAACTCAAATAAATGGACAATAGGGGAATGTGCTTGCAAGCCATTGAAAAGAACATTGAACACCACGAATTACAACATGAAACCCTAACAAGTGCTACATAGCATTCAGGATAATAATGCCCATCAAAATGCAAATGTTAATATATAATGATAGGGACATAAATACTCTTGTAATGAGTCATCAAGCGACATGGTGAATAATCAATGACATACACAATGATTTTTCTAGAGGTAGATGATGATTTGATTGCTAGCATATCTAATATAATACATCTATAAGAGAAGCAGTGGATGGGGATGTAGTTCATTTGAATAAAAATAATGATTGAAATGCTATGGGTATGGGAAAATCACATGTGGATATAAACATTTACACTATTTACAAATAGGTGCCAAAGACCCGTAGTAAATACTAACATCTATAAGCAATTATAAAATGCTCATTATGTATACGATAGTTAACCTACAAGATACGGAGGTGCTAGAATAAATTTGATAATGCATGCAGAGTTCCCATTGGCAAACAACGATGTTGAGTATACAACAAATACAACAGATCCTTTTATGAATACAAGCATATATGCAACTTGTCATCTATGGGAAATTACAAAAGATTATGACATGATGATTCACTCATGACCATGTATGAATAGTTTAGCACGGGCATAAATGAAAGGGTTTGGTTATAATGGAAGTAGCCTACTTATAATTAATGGTCTCCAGCTTGCAAATAAATACGCCACTCTATTTATATGTTGTGAGAGCGAATAAGCTATGAATGTGATAAATTCCCCATAAATAAGCTCAAAACTTATGCAAATGAATATGATGAATTCATTTGTTAGTAATAATTTTCCCTGCAGACACATGCAGGCAGCATAAATAAAAACCAGGATATCCATACAACTAGAAACAATTAAATTGCTAGCAAATATGTTGGTCTCTTATAAGCATTGAAGAGCAATCTGTAATGAATATCAATGAACAAGAGATGGGCAAGTATAACTGAGTGTCCCATTGATCAGCTTGTATGTAAGGAGGGATGAATGTAATGTATACAACAACACCTTCAATATAATGGTAGCACTAAGAATATAGTAACTCGTTGATCGATATATAAGAAGATTCTTGAAGAGGATAACACTGTCGGGGGTCTACATCAATTTGTTAATGAGCATAATGATTTGCACATAATCAATGATAGTGAAATATAACAAACCAAAATAAATGTAACGAAGGGATACGAGCATACAAGTTCCTATGAGCTATTATAGAAGATCTGTTGTTATACACCCACTAGGCTGTCCACAACCAGAATACAAGATTACTACAGCAAATGTAAATGCCTACGAGTCACTGAAATAGACTCATTATATATTCAAGATGTTATATGTGGAAAAATTTGAAAGAACTATGATGGATGCAAGTATCCGCAAATGAAAAGTAGGTGATTCATTAGTGTACTATAATCTACCTACGAAAAGAAATAAGTAATATACAATAGTCTACCTGCATGAAATGGGAAAATTATTATAGTGGTACATAATGCCACCAGATCAACTTCATGTATATAAGAGGATAGAAGGCATTTGCAAATAACTCAAATGGCCCCCACACTTGCACTATAATATGTACGCACAAAAACACAAAGAATATATGTGCAATTATACACCCGCATGGGCACTGACGAGTATGTTATGGGTACAAACATAATATCTATGGATGTTGTATGGGTCAATAAATGAACCCAAGTTTGAGCTTGATCCTTCTATGAGGATAAATAAGATTTGACATGGTGTTGATAGAAATATGTATTTCATATGTTAATATTAGGCCTTCAAGGCCTATGAATAATGAAGTTCACCCATGAAGGATTAAAGCCTATGACAAACTTGATCCTCTGTTGATAAGTGGACAAAGTTGATAATGTCCAATCAATAAGATACAATTTCCTATTAATACCCCAATGATAGCTGTGTTGATATAAAATCTCAACCAGAGGGATCCTCAAATATTTCATGTCAACAAATTCCCAAGAAGTTCAAAATCCAAAATTCATTCCAAAATCCCAAATATTTAAAATTGAAACTCAACCTTTAATCACTTAAAGCAAATCCCATCCATCCTCCATAACAGTTTGCCAAGCTGGACAAATTTAAATACTACTTCAACTCACATATAGTTAATAAATGGTCTAGAATATCTCTAGGATTTATTCTCAAATAGTCTTTTGCTAACAAGGACATGGCATATGTCCTCTAAAAAGTGGTCTAGCCATCAAATGGTACCACAGGTAAACAGTTATTACCGAGGCCCTTTGAATTAGGTTGTTTGCTACAAAATAAAACCTCTAAATTATGGTTATGTCCAGAGCCTATATGCTCCCCAATGGCATAAAATCCTTGAGATGTCAATCAATATGATATTATCAATAGGGCATAAAGCCCTTTATTAGCTAAGGTGGATTCAAATTTATCTACTTAGGCAAATACTCACCCCAGGTTTATAAGATACCCTTGGAAGATGCAACCCGTGGTTGCCGACAAGGATCCTTCTATCAGGTAGAGTGGGCTACATCCTATGATTAAGTAGACTAGGGACCATAATGACTGGGATGATGGAACCATGGGATCTTGATTTGGTCCATCATCTATTCCCCAACCATCCACCTTAAGTGCAAGGTAGTAAATTTTTTATTTTAAATATCAAATTTCCAAATACCCTTAACCCATAATGCTACTATATGCCAGAGCCACGTATCTCTACGTATATGATCGAAAGCTAGCCTTAATCAAAAAAATCTCTCTCATTATAGGGAGGGCAATTAACTATATGGGCTTGCTCCTATAAGAATCTAAAACTCAGACAATAAAGTCCTCACAAAATGTGGGCAAAATCTTTGGGTAGTTTATTATCTACAAACCCATTTTTCTTCCTAAAATTTACCCCAGAACTTAATCCATTAAAACCTCCCTAAAAGCACAAGGAGGCTGGGCATATTTTTTTGGAGTACACACACTCATTTTTTAATGTTAGAAAGTTAATTAAGCCTCTCTTAAAATGTTAGTTGAGGCTTCTTATTTTTTAGATATAGCTAATTTCTTATTCCTCTTAGTTTTCTTAGTATTACAAAGAATAACAATCTCCACACATTTCTTGAATAAAGTAGGTTGAGATAGTTTCTTCTTTCTTATTCAAGAGCACTATTCTTTTTCAATATTAGAGATATCTCACTATGACTATTAGTTTCTCTTGAAAGCAATTTCTTTAAGGTTTGAATAAAATTTAACTTTAATAAAATGAAAATGGTTCACGTGATGCAACCCATTAAAAGAGGGATTGAATGATTTACCTAAAGTGATGGGTCATATTTTATAACTAGGTTTTACCGCCTCAAAATGAAATCAACGAGAGCTTCAAAAATTTTTGTAGGGTTTTTTTCATAAGATTATACATAATGGGCCATTTATGAAGGACAATAAATCTCTCAATAAAAACTTCTTCAAATTCTTTATATATTTTAAATGGCCCAAATGGTTTGTTAGCATAACATTGAAAGGAAAACCTATATATAGATTTTATAAAGAAATGAAGAAGAGGAGCATTATTTTTTCCAATTTTAATGCAGAGTGGTCTACATTATGCTAAATATTTGCAATGGTTGCTAGTCTCATCAAATTATACAATGAAGGAGGAAGAAGTCTTGTTATATAATGAATTGCTTCATACTCCACCAAAAATACTCACCCTTTTTAATAGAAGACTCGCCCTATGGGCTTCCATTGCAGCTTTTACTTGCATCTCATCCATAACATTGAACATGTAAATTAGAAAGAGTATTATAGAAATAGTTGTAAGCATCTTAATTAAAACTATCATAGAAGTATGTAACCAAAGCATAATGGATGTGGATTGCATAAGAGGTGTAGACTACACCAAAATTGGTTATCTTGGAGCTATTTGCACTATCAATGATAAGTGTAAATGTCTATTATTAGCTTAAACCCGCTGAATAAGAGCACTATGTTGATCCCAATTTGTCAATACATGAACAAAGGGAGCAAAATCGATGAATCCAGTGGTGCACACTTTAACAAAACACATAACTTGAAAGTTAAACAACCTCCAATTACCAAACGTACTGCACCATTTCGTTCAAGACATCAAATTCTTCAAGGTCATGACCCCTCACGATCAAATTGGATGAGATCGGTACAATGGATGACTGACATATAAAATTAATGCACGGCATCTCCCAAACGACATTTGATCGTAAAACAGATTTCATCGCTGCGTCCAAAATGTCATCAACATTAAAACTTTCTTAGTGACGAGCTCACTTTCGCAGATACGAAGCTTGGCATTGAAAACCAATCTACCCAGGAAAGTAGTCGTCAAGCCAAGAATTGATTTATTTCAAGAAAGGAATGCAGCAGTTAGAATTTCATCCGCTGTAAGGTCCGGTACTTAGAGTCGCTCGGCTAGATCTGTTTCAATCTCTTTTTTTATCACCCTTCTAATTCCCAACCCGGTGGGAATATTTCTTCTTCTACTTGATTAATTTGGATCGGTCGATGTGATGGATTGAATCCTAAGGTGACAACAAGTAAATCAAGGATTTTGGCACTCGATATTGCCCAAAAAACATCTAATCAAGGATTTTTGTATGCCAAAAAGACTTCAACACTACCATTGAATTGCCGTCAACATTCAAAATATATATTTTATTTTGTTAATCAGAATCAGCCAAGGTGGTGGCATAAATCATGAGTTGACTACACGTAAATCAAGGAATTTTGCAATCAATGTCACTAAAAAATGTTCAATCTCAGAACAGATTTTTTCATTGCATCTGAAATGTCATCAGCATTCAAAATATACATCTTATTTGACTAATTGGGATTTCCTGAGGTGGTGGTATACATCCAAAGGCAATGATACATAGATCAAGGATCTTGACACTCGGCATCGCTCAAATGACATCCGATCATAGAACGAACTTTGTCATTACATCCAAAATGTCATCGACATTCAAAATATACAACTTATTTGGTCAATTCGGATTAACCAAGGTGGTGGCACACATCTCAAGGTGAGAATGCACATATCAAAGAAAATTGGTCTCGATGCTATCCAAACAAAGTAAGAATACAAAAGAGACTTCGCCATTGTGTTAAGAATATCCTAAATACCTAAGGATGATAGCCAATTTATTCAAATTAAAATATGCAAGCATAAATTTCTAGGAAACATTTGCTTGATGCTACTTAAATGACATGTGATCAAGAAATATTACATGTAACATTGACCAAATGTTGTCCAATCATAAAACAAACTTCGCTGTTGCGATCAAAACATCAGTAATATCCTGAATGCATTACCAATGTCTTATATATTGGCAATTCAAATTTTAGGAGCTTTCGCATGGAATTCAAACATGCATGCCAGCATTTGCGGACCATATTTTATGTATTTTCTAAAATATTTTTGACATATTTAATCTTTTTTATTATCATCATTATATTTTGTTCGCTTCTCTATTTGCATATATCTCCATTTTTTATGGTATTGGATATACAAATCTTTGAGCTACACACACACATATATATTTAAAGAAGGAGAAAGATAAAAGAAAGTGAAAAGAGACAAAATAGGGGGAAGCATTTCAAAAAAAAAAGATGAGAAAAGTTTTAAAAATATATATAGAAAAGAGATATTTTGTGTATTTTTTTATCTCCATCATCATCGCCAACAATCGCGAAGGTATAAAATTTTTAACTAAAAAATTCTGCTCTTAATGCTTGCGACAAGCCAACAAACCTTCCTATGCGCTCACGTAGCACGGTGGTGGGAAAACTGATGTGACACTTGCGATGGTCGAGTAGCCTCAAAGCGCTCATGTAGCATAATCGGGATGAAAAATTAAGTTCCCTTAAATGCTCATGTAGCATTGTAGGGGAAATAAAACTTCAATCTTTTAAAACAGGTGCTCGGGAACTATTAAGCACTCATGTAGCATAGAGGGGATTAATGAATTGCGGCTGAAATGTCATTCAACACCTACCTGAAGCGCTCATGTAGCGTGGAGCAGAATGCCATGTTTTCCAAAATTTCCCCCTGTATGAGTAGACGTCGGGAGGCTACCAAACTTTTTGGTGAAAACAAGAGACATAGGCAAATTTTGGACAATTTGAACTTGAATTAGGACTCAAATTTGATCAAACAAAAGAGCTTTAACTCAGCTTAAACAATAATCAAGATTACAAGCATCGAACTCAAATTTGAATGAATATACAAAGAATTTAAGGGGCTTGAACTTGAATGAAATACAAAAGAATTGGACTTGAAAAGATCATAAATAATTTTATTTGAATTAAAACATAATATTTCTAATGGAATATTGGAAAATTGTTATTTCAATTAAAATGCAAATGCTAATTAAGAAAATATGATTAATTCCAATCTCATGGAAACAAGCAAGGATTCATGTGTTAGTCTGTCATAATCTTCGATGGGGGTTTTGGGACTATAACAATTTTTAATGATCATCTCAATTAGAATAAAAAAATTGAGTATGATATCAAGCTCATCTCATATGTTGCGAACCCTCATTGAAGACAAAGAATTTTGCAAGTGTAGTTTATTTGCAAGCAACAAGAGGATTGTAACGGAGGCAATGTGAAATACAAAGATGAATTTAAGATATAAGCATACAAATGAAAGATTCATAACCTGTCACTTGACCCATCTACAACTAAAAATCAACAAGGATTATAAAAAATGTAAGGTTTTGGTTGTAAGAAACAATGAGAAGAAAGATAATGGCATAAAATAAAAGTTAATTAATGGCCAATGTAACAATACAAGCTAATGCATTTGAACTTGCAAATAGCACTAAAAGGAGGATGGTGGATGCAACACTTACAGGTGACGACGATGGAGGTGATCACAATAATGGTGTGATTGCAAATGAAGACCTATAATGCAAGTTGATAATACTTGTTGCAAGTCACCTTTGAGGTTAAAGGACTTGCAAGAGCAATGTGATTATAAGTAATAAGAAGATGGTGAATGATATGGTGTGGATATAAAGCCATGGCCTAAAAGACTTTGGAGCATGATAATTGATTTATAAACCTGATTAATTCCTAAGCAACCATCAATGGGATTTATAAGACATGTACCAACCTATCTACAAGTTATAATGTTATGTCCCTAATAGTGTTACAATTTATTCATGAAATATGTGTCAATTCAAATGCAGATCCCCACTTGATAATAATATCTAAGTTGTCAGTCATATCGCGAACCAACTTATAGTATAATGGACAATGAATGCAGACATGTACTTATAGTTCCATCTGCAAGAAGTTATAAAAAACTCAATGTAAATGCATGTAAGGTACTTATGGATGGTAATTGAAGATCCAAGAGGCACATAATAGCTTGCACATGGATGATGACAGGTGACAAGAAACGGATCTCACAATATCCCTATAGTCAACTATCACTCAGCATCAAAAAAATACATTGGTCTTTTGCAAGTGAAGACTGAGGATACATAGCAAATGTAGATGCCTATTAATGGTGATGGAAGTTTGCCACCAATACAACAATCATCTGCAAACACATGATGTCAATATACAGTAGGCATAGTAGGTTTCTGATAATGTATTTGGGGAAGTCAATGATGAATACACCACGCTTATGCACGTGATGACATTTGATGTGTAACCCTCACATTAGTCTTACAAGAAAGAATACTAGTCTCTAATATAAATTAAAAGTTGAGGTATAGGAAAACGTATCAATAGTCAGTTAATATGCATGAAAGGATTATGATATATGCAACACATCATATATACATCCAAGATAACAAATTATAATGAATGTTGATATTATATTAATAAAAAATATATTGGAACCACACATAATAGCTTTATTCATAGCCATTGCTATAAGATAAGAGATATAAGGTCGTGGTAGATACAAATGCCTATTAGTAATGACGAAAGATGCGCCATATGTATAGTAATGTATATATAGGGGTGATGATCAAAGAGGTGGGGATGTTACAATACCCCTACAATCAATTGCCACTCAATGATTAATACATACATTGAGCCACTACGTGCAAAGATGAATAGCATGCAAGAAGACCCACCAAATACTGCAAAAATGCCCCTGTACAAGCACTACAATATGTATACACAAAATACAAAGGATATATATGCAACCAAACACCCACATGAACCTAAGTTATAGCCCGATCATTCTATGTGCCCATATTACTACTATATGCCAGATAACATGTATCACTATGCATCTGATTGACAAGTATCCTTAATCAAAAGTTCTCTCTCATTATCGGGAGAAGAAATTAACTATACGGGCTTGCGCCTGTAGCAAACCAAAACTTAGATCATAAAGCCCTTGCAAAATAAGGGTAAAATCTCTAAGTAATGTCTTATCTACAATCCCAATCTGGATTTCAAAAATTTTCCTCATAACTTAATCCATTAAAACCACTCAAAAAGCAACTAGGAGGCCGAAGCCAAATTTTTGGAGCTTATAGATTTCTAGTGACTCCACTAGGGGCTGGTTTCTCTTTCCATCATTGGATAGTCATCTCAGCACTATAATAGCAGCTAATCAAATAGGGCACAAAATTATGAATTTTTCTAAAAATGGTCATTTAATAAATTAAAGTTTAACTTATTCTAAAAAATGATCAACTCAATAAATTCCCTCAAGATTTTATTAAGTAGGATTTTAAATTTATTTTAATTGCTTGCTTATATTGACTATTTCTATAAATTTTTTGTTTTTCTATTTTGTGTAAGTCTCTGCATTTTGAAACTATGGGGTAATGCATCAAAGGCTGATTACTAACTCTTAACTTTCATGTCTACATATGGATTTACTAAACACCCTAATGACCATCTAATTGAGACAAAGAGCCAAGATCCAACCAGCAAATGTTATTATCAAAATTCAAAAAGTTGGAGTTACTATCTAGTTTAGTAGTCTTGACTTCTCTACAGTTACTATAAGGACTACCATCATCCCTATATAAGGCATAAAATATGATGGGTCTACTAGGAGGCCCAAGTATGCTAAAACCTTTAAATACTTCATGTATCTACATGCATTGCGAACTATTGCTACAAATAATCCTCATAGGAGGATTTTTGCATTTGAAAGGCTATCGCAACCTGGAGCCCCTACTGCCAAGATGAGCGAAGTGAGAGGAAGGATTTTAGTGGTGACTACTAACACTACTTTCTAGTCAATTGTGTCTTTAGCAACCGAGAATAATAATGTTGAAGCCTCCTCATCTGGAGGAAAATAGATGAGGAGACGAAGGAAGAAGTTCATTGCTGAGCTCCAAGCTCAACAATAATAACTGACAATGCACCCTTCCAACCTACCAGCCTACGAACCCAAAGCTACCACTCCCACTCAGAATGGGTTTGCACGACTAAAATATGTAGAAAGAAATAGCTCGACTTGTGAGTTGAAGAACTCAATTTGGGATCGACAGCTTGAAGGCATAGCTCCCTAGAAGAAGAAGAAGGATCCTGAAACTCTCTCAGCCCGAGCTACAAGGTCTTGAAGACTATGCAAGATAGAGGACTAAAGAAGATAAAGTATCAATAGCCATTGATGATTGAGATCAAAAGGACTCCATCGAGAGAATGCTTATCTGTTATGGTGGAGAGAAAGGAAACTAAGCATGTCCCATGTGATGATCAATGGGGCGTGACCCCTAAACCACAAATTTAGGGATCCATCACTTAAAGGTCCTAGCAAAAAGGAAAAGAAATCTTAGGCTAAATTCTTATAGAGAAGAAGAATATATAAGAGAAAGAAGAACTGATTCATGTGTGATATTCAATATAGCTTCTCGGAGATCCACCCTAGCCAACAAACAACGTCATAAGTGGGTCCAAAAAAATCCCAATGATGACGCCCATTTTGACGGTCAACATACCTAAAAATCCTCTAAGGGATCCTGTCATTCATCGACCCCTCCAAAGGAAGAATCCAACTTCGACTATAGCCCACATATTAAAGAAATCTTCTTGCAAAATTAAGAGCTAGAGATCCAATGGAGTCACCACTCATAGATCTTAATACTAGAAGAGGAAGAGGAGAAGATATGGAAAAGGAATAAATGACGCCATAAATATGGAGGTTGTTTACTTGGTGACACAAGTAAATTTTGATGATGGGGCCAATTATGATGATGGCGAGGATGACGGTGATTGGCACGCATGGTCCAAATAAGTACAATAATGTGTCGATAAAGATGGGTCCACTACTGGTAGAGGTGGCCACTCCCAAGGAGAAGATGATGTGGAGGAAAAAGAGGGGAATCCTTTTGATGCCAAAAATTTCACAATTATTGATATGTGATGACAAATAAGATGATAAATTAGAGCCAAGGATAGAAAGATCTTTTAGTTAAATGAGAAAATTACTGAGATGATGGTTCAAATGGTGACTATAATGCAAATGATGAAGATAACTATTATCCTTGGTTTTGCACCTAATCCTCCTACCGATCTTACAAACTTTCAAGTGCCTCAAGTCTCAGAAAGATAGGGTGCTCCTAAAAATGATAATAAAGTTAAAAAAAAAAACATTACTAGCTAACCCACTCCACATAATATTGAAAGTACCTCTGAGCCTATGATGGCTATACAGCTCGAGGGAATTATCACCGAGAAGATCAAGGCTATCATAGCCATTAATCAAGCAAAGAAATTGGTGGGTAAGAGTCACCCATACCCTAACAAATACAATCAAGTGTTGTATCTGGAAGGCTACTCTATACCAAAGTTCAACACCTTCAATGGTAATAATAACCCTCGACAGCACATGACATAATTCAAGGCCACCTGTAGTAATATAGGGGGAAATGAAGCCCTATGCTTTTGATAGTTCATCAGTAGCATGATCACTATATACCCCTGTATACCTATAAAACAAAGCAGACCCAGTGAATGAAGCTACTAACTGGGCTTTAAACCTTTCCAAATGTCAAATCATGTGGCCTTACTAAAGGTGTATATTGTAGCTGATGGTGGCTCAAAAGTCTCGACTTCCCAACCGGCTCAACTATGTCAGTATTATGCACTAGAATGTCACAGGTACCCCAACTGACCTGGTTATTTAAACTCTCAAGTGGATGGTGCTCCCTATACTGTAACCTAAGGCTCATGAAACATCTATCGGGGTCCTTAAACATACTAAAATCCTTGGAACACTTTGGAAGTAAGGGAGAGCTGGCAAAGAAACTATGAAAAGTGTCTCATTGTAGCATGTCCTGATGCTACTCTAGTATATCACGTACATCTACAATGCCTTGGGAATCCTACTTTTCAATATTATTTAAGATGGGGGCCTCCCTAGGCTTGCCAGGAGGCAAGTCATCAGGTCTCTTCCAATGAAACATTACTTGCACATGAAAAATAAGAAAAATGTATTAGTAAGTAGTTATAATATTTATGAGTATACAAAAATAAAGTTACCAAAAGACCATCAATCACATTACAAGTAACCTGATATGCTATAAACATGTACCACATTTCTTGGGAGGCATTTGTTGATCCTTATATATTAAACCATAAGTGAAGGGAGTAAAATCAACAAATCCAATAGTGCGCGCTTGACAAAATACATCACTTAAAAGGACAAACAATCTCCAATTACCAAATAGACTATGTGGTTGAAATCAGGGCATTGAATTATTCTAGGTTGAGACTTTTCACAGCCAAATCAGATGAGATCGATATGAAGGGATGACCGACACACAAAATTAATACATAATCACCTAAACGATGTTTGATTGCAGAACTGACTTTGTTATTGCATCCAAAATTTTGTCGACAATCAAAATATATGTCTTACTTGATTAATTGGGATTAGCAGGGGTGGTGGCATGAATCCCAAGGTTATAATACATAAATTAAGGATTTTAGCACTCGATGTCACCCAAATGAGGTATGATCACTGAATGAACATTATCGTTGCATTTGGAATGTCATCTACATTAAAAATGTACATCTTATTTGATTAATTAGGATCTCTTGATGTGGTGGCATGAATCCTTAGGTGATAACATGTAAATTATGGATTTTAGCACTCGATGTCACCCAAACAAAGTTTGATTGCCAAAAAAACTTTACCATTATCATAAAAATGATGTTGACATTCAAAAAATATATATTATTTAATTAATTGGGATTAGCCGAGGCGATGGCACGAATCTTGAGGTAACTACATATAAATTATGGAATTTGGCACTAGACATTGCCAAATAATGACTGATCGTAGAACAAACTTTTCAGTTATGTTCGAAACATCATTAACATTTAAAATATATATATTATTTAGTCAATTGGGATTGATCGAGGCAAACGCACACATCCCAAGATAATAATATACATATCGAGGAAATTGGCCTTGATGTTGCCCAAATGATATTTAATCGTGAAATAGACTTTTCCATTTTGTTCAGATTATTCTAAATAACTAAGAATGCCAGTAAATTTGTTCAAATTAAAATATGTGAGGAGGTCAGTACGCATCTTGAAGCAAAATCAAATTTTAAGGAAAGGGTCACTCGACGCTACCTAAATGACATTTGATTTAGGAAAATAACATACGACAATAATGAAATGAGGTCCGATAAAAAAATGAACTTTACCATTGTGATCAAAACATTGGCAATACATTAATTATGCTGCAACTTGGAGATCTAAGTACTAGAGGATGAAGGGGAAGAAGATATGGAAGAGGAAGAAGAAGGAATAAATGATTCCATAAATATTTAGGTTGTCTACATGGTGAGACATATAAATGTCGATGATGGAGTCAATTATGATGATAGTAAAAATGATGGCAATTGGTTGTCACGATCTAGAAAAGTAAATCGACTTCACGATGAAGTTGGGTCTGGCAGAGTTGGCCACTCCTAAGGAGAAGATGAAGTGGAGGAAGTAGAGGAGAATCTTTTTTATACCCAAAATATCACACTTACTGATATGCAATAACAAATGAGAGCCAACGATGGAATACTCTCTTAGTTGAATGAGAAAATGAGTGAGATGGTGACTCAATTAGGGATTTAATCCCAATATTACAGAGAACTACTATTGTAGGTCCTGTACCTAATCATCCTATCAGTCATTCAAACTTTAAAATTCCTCAAGTCTTAGGAGTACGGAGTGTCCTGAAGGCGGTAATGAAATCAATAACATTACTCGCCAATCCACTCCATAAAATATTGCAAGTAGCTCTAAGCCTGTGATAACTGAATAGCTTGAGGGAATTATCACCGAGAAGATCAAGATTATCAGAGTCATTGCTCAAGTAGAGAAATTAGTGGGCAAGGGTTAGCCGTACCCTACCAAATATGATTAAGTGTCATACCTGAAAGGATACTCTATTCAAAATTTCAACACCTTCAACGATAATAACAACCCCTAATAGCACTTGGCATAATTCAAAGCCACAAATAATAATACATGGGAAAATGATGCCCTACTCTTTTGATAGTTCATTAGTAGTTTCACAACAACTTCTTTTAAATAGCATGCTAAATTGTTGAATGCCTCTGTGAAGGCGTTCACATAGTTGGAAGTTATGTTTGTAAAGAGGTTTGCTGGCAAATTAGTGTAAAATACATAACACATTGGCAAAACTTATGCATGAAATGTGAGAAGAAATTAAAATAAGAACATGTCTTGCAGTTGTTAATGGGGAACATTAATGACAAGATGCAACCATTCTTGTGTATGAACACCATCAACACATTCCAGGGCTTATTGTATAGAGTGGGAAATATTGAGAAGTTGAACTTATTAAGATTAGAAAGCCACTCAGATAAGCTCAAGAAGACTAAGGCCTCAGATACTAAGAAGGGTGAAACCAATTCTACATCCTCACTCAGACCGAATAATGGGAAGCAAATAGTTTATAATATACACATAGGCAAGTAACAAATACAATACGAAGAAAGGCCAAAATTGGTCTATAATCCTAACCCCAAATCAAAGCTGATAATCAGGGGAAATGATAAGCCACAAACTTTCAAAGGTAGAGGGGAACATACGAGATAGATAACAAAAACTAGTGAAAGAACATTTTCATCCCTCAAAGATAAAATGAATAAGAAATATTCATTAAAGAGAAGAGTGTTGCCAAGTTACTTTGGAAAGCACTAAAAGCAGGTCTATAACGGCTAGAGGAGTTGAAAGAAATTGGAGGCCCAAATTAATACCTGTATCACTAAGTGCTCGACTATCCCATTGAAGATTGTTACATCTTCAAAGATTGGTTGAAAAGAAAATACCGAAAGGGGGAACTCAAATTATCGAAAAATGTGATGGCTCACCCTTGAAAGGAATCATCTCGTGTGGTTATGTACTCTTCTATACCCCCAGTTAAAGAAAGAAGAAATGAAAGAAACTAGTTCAAAAGGAGCAGTGGGAGACTGCGGTCTCCAAGAAAATGGTGAAAATGTTAAAGCAGCTCAAAAAAGAATTAGTGGTAAAGTTCAAATCTCCTGCTGAGTCGGTGTTAGATCTAAAAGGATTACCGAAGGTACATGTATCTACTTCCAAGAAGCACCTTGGCTAGGCTAGTTCCTCAGGATCTGGCAAAATAAAATCTTCCAAAAGAAAAACCAAACTAAAGAAACCTGTGGAGAATAAGATAGCAACTTAAAGAGGTATCGATAGTTTGGATGAATACTACTACACTGTGAGGCATCCCATTAAGCTTGCTGATTTTCTTACAAAGCTTAAGATTGATGGGGAAGAAAAGACAAACAAAGACCCACTCCCTATAGAAAATTATTGGGTCATTTCAACAACACCAAAGGCTCCGACCATAAAGAAAAAAAGATGTCGCTTCTGAGTCATATTTGATAATATCGCCAATGAATTACAGTGTGCATGAGGATATGCATTTTCTTGAAGAAGATGAATCAAATCCTTATATCGCTTCGTAGATGGAGCAGGTGAACTTGGGTAGTAACTTTGAATCAATGGATGAATCTCCAAATATGATGATGGTCAACTTTGAAGAAAATTTTCCATCAAACAAGTCTAAGCCATAGAAGATTGCCTAAGTGCAATTGAGAAATGCTAAGAAACTATAATCCCCATCGAAGAAAGGGGCCCTAATAAAGACAAAGGAAAAAAGGTACTAGTAAATAAAAATACTATCCTTAAGTACTCAAAAAAAAAGATACTTCAACCAAACGAATAATTTATAATATCATATCACATCTAAGGAAAATACAAGTAGATCTTAACATGTATAATGCTTCTGTGATGTCTAAAGACCTTCGGGAGACCATAATTTAGACACTCAAAAACCCTGAAAAATATGAGGCATATTTTGTCGAACGTAATATGATATAGGCCTTGCAAGCTCAAAATATTCCAATCATTTCTTTTGCTGATGATGACATGATATTCGGAATGACATACCATAATCACCCTCTATATGTTACTACAGAGAATGATGTAATGCTTATTAATTGAATTTTGATTGATTTTGAATCCTCTATTAACCTTTTGAGCTTTAAAGCATTGAGATTGTTATGCCTCGATGTGCAGTATCTCGGGCTAGATAAATTAAAGGTGCATTATTTCAATGAGAAGAAGTAAAAGACTCTGGGAACATTCATGTTCTCCCTACCATTTAGGGAACTCCACACCGAGGCAAAATTTGATTTAATTAATGTGGACACTCATTCAAGGCTCTTCTGGGTGGCCCGTGGTTAAACTATTATGGTATTATCCCATCGACATTATATCAATATATGAACTATATAAGGGATATAGAGGAATTCTTAATTTTTAGTGATATCAGGCCTTTGGTGGTCCATGAAGTGAAAATCTATGAAGATGCCAATTACTTCATCCCCAAAAAGCCAAAATCATCGAGTTCTCTTGAGACTAAGGTAGCAAACCTAAAGGCTATAAAGAGCCCCAAACAAGAAGATGAGATAAAGCAAACGAGGAGAAAGAAAGTAATGCCCACTCATCCCAAAGCAATGATTAGTCCTAGACAAAGAAAACACATGCCTCACTCAAGGAGTGATACGGATGAGGATGATGTCATCCCTGCTAAATCTTAGGAAGTATGTCAATCAATAGTTAGAGGGAAAAAGCGGGCAAAATATTAAGATGATTACTATGATTACGAGTCTATCTACATGAATAAGGTTTAATATGTATTCTCAAGAAGAGTGGATAATCTTTTAATCTCAAATAGTGTATGTGTAAACACACATGTTCCCCTTAAAAATTTTAAAGAAATTATTTCCTGAGATGTGCATGATGTTGAGGAGCTTGTAATATTTTATGTGCCTCCTCTAAGAAAAAAGAATGGACCGAGGACCCTATTTTATAAATGTGGAGATCGTAAAGAAGAAGGGAATCAAGACTAGGTCAAAAGGCCATCAATCCCAAGGAGTTAGTACCTATGAGAAGGCCATATTTAAAACTTAAAAGATCCAAAGGATAATTCAAAACCAAGCCATAATTTGCACTCCTGCATAACAACTTTGCCTTTCTTAAAGCTTTGGCATCAATGAAACCATGATGCATTACGAAGAAAGGATATTCTTATATGGAGAGGTATCAGATTAGTCAGGCAAAAGTATCATTAAAAAGAGATGTGTCAAGCCATCACACGTGGGGAAATTAACTTTGATGATGGTGGAACTTGAGAGATTTATGAAGCTCATGATTATGATGATCAGCCTGTAGAAGCCTAGCCTACACTGGAAGAGCTTGAAGATAGTAGATAGGTGTCCACTATAGATGAGCTGAAGGAGATCAATTTGGGGACTAAGGAAGACCCTCACCAACCCTAATAAGAAGTTTATATGGAAGAAATGAAAGAGCTTCTCTGTGAATTCATATATTACTTTGTCTGGACATATATAGAGATGCCTGGCTTATCCCTTGATTTAATAATTCACAGATTAGCCATCATGCTCAATGTAGTACCCATCAAGCAAGCTATAAGAAGAATGAGATTAGAGATTGAGCATTAGGTGATTATAGAAATGAGAAGCTCATAGAAGATGGAAATATTTGAGAAGAAAAATATGCTAACTGGATCATCAATATTGTCCCTGTAAAGAAAAGAACAATCAAATCTGTGTCTCTATTGAATTTTGAGACCTCAATAAGGTTTATCCAAAAGACTATTTTCTACTCCTTGTGTTAGATCTATTAGTGGATAACACATCCAACTATGATATGTTCTCCTTCATGGATGGATCATTGGGCAATAATTAAATCAAAATGGCACCTAAAGATGAAAAGTATACATCCTTTAGAACACCCGTTGGTATATTTTTCTATATGATCATGCTCTTTGGATTGAAAAAAGCTGGTTTCACCTATCAATGTGAAATAACTCACATATTTGATGAGCTAATTCATCAAAAGGTTGAATTCTATGTAGAGGAATTACTTGTCATGAGTATGAAAAAAAAAGATCACATTAATGGTCTAAGGATAGAGTTTGAGAGGATCAAAAAAATATGATCTGAACCCTTGGAAGTGTGTATTTGGGGTATCCTTAGGGAAATTTCTCAGATATATTGTCTGTCGATGAGGAATTAAAATTGAACCTAAGAAAATCAAAGCAATCATGGAGATGCTGCCATAGAAGAACCTCTGTCAACTTCGATCCTTATAAGGGCAACTAGCTTTCATTCGATGATTCATATCAAATCTATCTAGTAGGTGCCAAAAATTTTCAAAGTTAATAAAGAAAGATGTCCCCTTCAAATGGGACACAGAATGCTAGGAAGCATTTAATAGTATTAAAAGATACCTGTTGAATCCACTTATTCTTACAGTGCCAATTCTGGGAAAGCCTCTTATACTATTCATGACAGCACTAGAATATTTCCTCTAAGCATTATTGACCCAATAAAATATAGAAGACAAAGTGAATGCACTATATTACATCAGCCGGGGGTAGATTGGAGTGAAAATTTGCTATTCTTCAATTGAAAAGAATTATCTAGCACTGATTTTTGCTATTCAAACTCTGCCACTACATATTATCTCACAAAATCACATTAATATCAAAGATTAATCTGTTGAAATTCATGATAACAAGGCCAACATTGACAGGTCGTTAGCTAGGTGGGCAGTAATATTGTTGCAGTTTGATATCAAATATAATCCACAAAGGAGGTAAAAAAATAAGCCTTAGTAGATTTTCTTACCACACACCCTATCCCTGTAGATTTTCTAGTTAATAATAATTTGCTTGACGAGAAAATTGTGCAGGTTGAAGGGAATGAAAAACCACCATTTGGGAGATGTACTTTAATGGGATGTCATCAATTAAATATGTCCGACCTCTAAAACTTGCAAGAGTCTGAGCCGTTATCAGACCCATTTTTATATTGCCTGAGGGAGGCATAATGAGATTTTCATTCAGTGTGACTGAATCTCAAACCAAAAATGAAGTCAAATATAAAGCTCTAATAGGAGAACTAGAAATTGCAATTAATGTCAAAATCTAAAATCTTCAAATCTTTGGCAACAACTCACAGCTTGTAATAAATTAATTTCTACGCATTTATAAGATTTGCAAACTTGAATTGGCCCATTACCACTGATGAGCTCTTGAGCTTCTGAAACAAGTGCCAAATGTTAGAATTGCTCGATTTCATTAAAGTTAGAACATCATAGATTATTTGGAAAAATTAGTCAATGATGCGGTAAACACTCACGAAGAAGAACCCATACTGATTGGAGTTTACAGGCGTTGAGTCTTAGAGTTGGTAATCTTGCAATTCACGTAGGCATAGGGAGTACCATATTTAAGCCAGTTGGATTCAACCCTGGTTGACCCTCAATCTCCCTAATAGGTCATTATTGAAATTCAACTAGAAAAATGTCATATAGTCAATAGACATAAAACTAGTAGATGCTTAGGGTCATAGATATAATGCTTAGATATTAAAATAGAATAAGATTGAAGACAACCATTCATTGGATAATTCAAAGAAAATAAACTCCTGATGGATAAATCGCTAGCTGCATAAATTTGAAAGAAGGTGTTACGATACGTGTTTGTCAATGACACGCTGTACCGATGATCTTTTAATCTGTGTCTAAGATACCTAGGGCCAGGCAAGTAGATAGAGCGGTGATAGAAGTCTATGAAGGGATATGTGGTGCGCACCAATCAAGTCCTAAGATGGCTGCCAAAATCAAGAGGATGGGTTATTATTGGTCAATAATAGTGGAAGATTGCATTGCCATGCTAAGAGGAGCCACAAGTGTTAGATTCACGATAATGTTATACATCAGCTGCCAAATCCACTACACCCGACAGTTGCATCTTAGCTATTTGAATGATAGGGCATAGATATAATCAAGTTGATAGATCCATTATCATTAGCCGAACATCATTTCATCTTGGCAACAACCAATTACTTTCCTAAGTGGGAAGAACAACTCCATACAAAGAAGTTATGTCTGACCATGTGAATAGCTTCTTCACCCATAATGTAATCTACATATTTAGTGTATCGTGCTATGTGATCTCAGACAATGACATAGCATTTAATAGCATAAAAATCTATAAGTTGATCCAGCAACACAATATCAATTGTAAAAACTCATCATTATATAATCCAATGGCAAATGGCTTGGTGGAGGCCTTCAACAAGATGCTAGTAAAACTTTTGATGAGGATCCTCATTAAGAATAAAAATGAACGGCATAAAAAGATGGCGGAAGAGTTATGGGCATACTGTACTACTTACAATATTCCAACCAAATCCATTTCCTATACACTTATGTTCGGAGGTAAAGTCATGTTGCAACTAGAAATTGAACTACATTCACATCGGATAGCCATCAAATATGATCTCACCCAAGGGAAAATGCCAATCATTGTTGCAAATTCAGGCCTATGAACTATATTTTAATGATTGGCAAACACTCTTACTTGTCTTGGACTGTCTTTTACTACTGACTTTTCAGGAATCAAAAATCGGACGGAAAAACGGAGCCAGCTCAAGATGGGCTAGATTGGGGTTGAGTCAGTCTGTAATTTTATTTTTTCCCTTTTTGAGTCAATTGTAATCTTTGGTGTGACTAATTCAAAGTAACCCTACACACACACACACTTGAGAGAGTTA
>NW_021318618.1:502380-527333 GCF_001605985.2 Dendrobium catenatum | reverse complement strand
CGTATGTTACACTACTATTTTTTAAATTTTTGTCGTAGTGTTTTGCCATCATCAAAAAGGGGGAGATTGTTGCAAATTTAGGTCTATGAACTATGTTCTGATGATTGGCAAACACTCTTACTTGTCTTGGAATGTCTTTTACTACTGACTTTTTAGGAATCAAAATTCGGACGGAAAAATGGAGCCAGCTCAAGATGGGGTAGATTGGGGTTGAGTCAGTCTGTAATTTTATTTTTTCCCTTCTTGAGTCAATTGTAATCTTTGGTGTGACTAATGCAAAGTAACCCTACACACACACTTGAGAGAGTTAGAATTTCTATTTTTAATCAAATTGGCCAGGACGATATTTACATTGGCCTGGATGATTAGGCTCAAAACAAAAGTTCTAATCAGGGGTTCATAATTAAGGCAACCATCATTATCCAATCGTCCTGGACAATACTTGTATCGGCCTAGACAATATGCTCAAAACAGAAAGATATTGCCACCATAAACAATTAAGGTATTCTGTATTTTTGGCAATCGGCCAGAACGATCTTGGATCGGCCTTGACGATATTCACAATTATGCCTTAATTAATCAGACAAATCAAGGAAGTAATTAAGGATGATTGATACGATCACATCGTCATGGACGATCGCAGGATCGGCCAGGGCGATATATTCAAAAACCTTAGTTACTTCTGGAAAATAAATATCGGCCAGCACAAATTCAGGGCGATGTGCTGGACGATCGGGATCGGACAAGCTTGAATTCAGAGCGATGCTCCAGACAATTTTCCTCTGATTTGAATTGATCTGCCGGGACGATCGTGATATCATCCTGGACGATCAAGCCATTTTTCAATCGTCCAGTTTGCATTCAGGGTGATGCTCTGGCCGATCTCATGGGATTTGTACTGATCGGCCAGGAAGATTTCCATATCGTCCTGGACTATATAGTCGGCAACTTGCAATTAATGAGATCCTTTGAAGCTCTTCTATTTAAGAGTTCTTGTTCAACATTTTTGAACATAGAGAGAGAGAGAGGGAGGGAGAGAGAGAGAGGATCTTATGAGGGATTCACAAGGGTTACTCCAAGCATTGTTCCACTTCTTCTTCCCTAGAGTCTCTTGTCCTTGGAAGGGTTGGGAGAGGTAAGTTCCAGCAAGCGATCGAGGTTCTCTGCCTGCTTCAGGAGGAAGCAAAAGGAGGAAGGTTATCTGCCTTGCCGGGTGTGGCAAAAAGAGGTATTTGTAAAGGCTTCTCCGCCTAGCTGTTGGAGCTAAAGGAGAGTCACGATTGTAGTGCAATACTCGGAGGGCGCCTCTGGGGAGTGGACGTACGTCGAGTTGACCGAACCACTATAAACCCTTGTGTTATTATTTTTTACTACTTCTACATTTACTTTCTTCCACGCTTATTTTTTGTGGTGATTTGGTTTGTATTTGTGTTTTACCTGAAGAATTTTTTAAAATACCAATTCACCCCCCACCCTCTTGGTTAGCCTTGGGCTAGTTCTATAGGGCTTAACATCCCTAACGAACTTTCAATTATCCCTCACTGAAAAATAGGTGGTAAATTTGTATCCAACTGGGAAGGCTCCTTTGTTATAAAAAAAGTATATCAAAGAGGAGCCTATTAGTTAATCGATCTAGATGGTCAGACACCCATGCCACTGTTAAACGATTGTTATTTGAAGAAACATCGTGCATAGGGATAATTATGTACTTAAAGTATTTTATACTTCAAATGTATCCATAAATATGTGTATAACTTATGTTTTGAAATTATCTTGTAATACAGAAATGCATTAAAAAAAATATGTGGGCATTTTAAATATTTATTCAGGTTGACATCGTGTCACGTATAGAGATCCATAAATAAATATTTAAAATATTTAAATTTCAAAATGGCCCCATTTAAAAAAATTATTGTGAGGAAGAGGGTATTTAAATATTTAATTGGGTTGACATCATGCTACGTGTTGATATCCTTAAATGAATATTTAAAAATTCAAAACTCTCAAATGTATCCCATTTCAAAACCTCACTATGAGACAAGGGTACTTAAGTGTTTATTTGGGAATTTTATTATTGCCGAAATCTCCAAAAAAATATTCAAAATCATCAAGCCTTATATTCCTTCGAATAGGAATACGATGAATTTTATTATTAACACATATGTATGAATTTTATTATTAACACATATATAGGTAGTTTTCTTAAAAGTTTGGGGCACCATATCATATGTACTAATATTTTAAAAGTAAAGGAAGATACTTTTGTGACTATAAAATCCAATAAATCATGCCAAAAAAGCTTGAAGTTCTCTAACAGCCTGAAGCTTAAGATTTATATGAGTGTAAGAGGTTGAACTCAACAAGCCCAAATATGGTGGGATTGCTGGTAGCTATATCTACTCAACACACCAGAAGAAAGTCTGTAGTAGTGGAACCCCAACTTAGTCAACTCGTTAGTAGGAATTATATGAAGAATGAAGGCTAATTTAACTCGACGATTCCTAATAGTCATAGTCCAAAAAATTATCCTAATTGACCAGAGAATCAAAAGTTATAGTGGGAAGGATGAGTCACAAACAACTACAAAATGTTTGCAGATTTAAATTTGCAACCACAAATGATGACTTCAAATATACAAACTTAAGAAGATTCAGTATTGGGAAGTGTATTTCCCATAGCTTAAGTCTAAAGCTTAAATAGGTGTAAGAGGTCAGATCTAATACGCCAAAATATGGCCAGATTGCTAGCAACTCCATCTACTCAACACGCCATAAGAAAGGTCATAATAGATTAACCCCAGTTTCAGCAACCTGAGGATGAAGAACTATCAAATCTTAACTCATCTAATATGATAAACTCAAGTAACTTAGATTGAAGACTTCTTAGATGGTTAACGATCAAGATAATACCTACATTCTGCACATTTTTCAATAAGTCCACCGCACAAAGCATAGAATCAAAAAAAGCTAAATCCCTAAAATTCAAGCTAAATTTATGATAATTAGCTCTAGCTAGTGTCTATAGTGATGAAACCCATAACTACCCTTAAAAATAGGGGGCATTTTAAATATTTATTTGGGTCAACATCACTGCATACTAAGCTCCCCAAATAAATATTTAAAATTTTCTACTAAAACTCAAGAAAACTCCTAAATTTAGCTCAAAGTAAAACACAACTCAACACAGCCCAGAGTGTATCAAAAAAAATCTCTATTCAATTTATATATATGATTAACATGAAGTTCAAGTATACCAGAGACTCTAGACACAACAAACTACAAAAAAGGAAAAAAGGAAGGATATAGACACATCAAAAGAGGCGAGCTTGTAAGCCCTCCAACTATTCGGTAACCTCAGCTATAGCCTGAAACTCTATCTAAGCAGTCTAAAACACCTCATCGGCCTATGCCATTGTTGAGTCAGCTGCCACCAACTCCTGGTGTAAAGTATTATGGCACTATTCCTCCATCCTAGTGAGATAATCTCGTCCGTCACACCCCTCCCGTAAGTGAAACCTTCAGGCCATCACCTGTCGGACATCCCTCAAGAGGTCGTATATGTAGTCTATTAGCCTATATAACTCATGGGTCAAGCTAGAAGACCTCTCGTAATGTCTCCTCAAAGCCTCTACACAATAGTCAAAACATTCATGAAAATTATTAGCCATCTCCCATCTTCTAGCAACCCTCTCCTCTAACTTTAAAAGTGTGGCATTAGTCCATAAGATGGAGAGGGTCCTCATTCATCGGATATAAAACTACCTCGCGACACATCGCCTCCCAGAAAATTAGCTCGATATGGTCCACCCTAAAACTAACAAGTATGTTGAGGGTCTGGTCAGAAGAAGAAACAAACCCAACCCAAGACTCTATAGATCCTGGGTTTATGATGGCTATCAAATCCCATAAAAATATTTTACAGTGGCTATACCTGCCAGCATTCTAAGAGTCTAGGGATAGGGGAATATAGTAGTGAATCTTTGAAGTATAATCAACCCCCTCAAGCACTGCATAAAGAATTACAAGCATTTAATATAATGTCAGATATTGCAATGCAATGAAATAAATTAACTTATAAATATGTAGTTGTCAAAGGGCTCATACAGTCAACTAGATGACTAGCAGGAATGGAAGGAGGGCCGATAGAGTAGATCGGGTGGCCCTCATGAAAGAAAGAAAAGCCTGTATGCACTAGGTTTAAGGTCGACATTATGTGCAAGTGTCTCCCAAAGAACTCCATGAGTGAACCTACAACATCCCTAGAAGATTCCACAAGCCAAAATGACTTACCAAGGTACATCAGGAAAGAGAAGTCATTAAGAGGGTCCATCATGTTATAGCTAATAAAGTCTGACTTCCTAGGTCTCTAAGAACTCTCACCATCATCTCCAAGTAAAGAGTGGACATCCTCAGATAACCAGGAAGATCAAGTGCGTTGAGAGTCGACATGTCTACCCAAAGGGATGGAACTCTCAGTAGGAGGGGGCTTAGGTGCCACATCTGAAACTCTAGCAGAAAAAGGAACAACAATTTTGGTCGTAGTATAAGCCTCAATGTATGTCCCTATATTAAACTTGAAAGAGAAATGAATTAAGCAGTTTATATCAAATTAAATTAATAACTATGTTGGGCACATGTTGAGGCTTATACTACTCATCTATATCAAATTAAATATCAAATACATCATAGGCATTGGCCTGGAAGAACCCAAACTATCTATCCACCCTATTGGGTTGGTAGCCCTCTCAAGTCACTATATTTTTTCCTAAATGTTAACAAAGTAGGCCTGGGCACATGTTGATTAGATATTTTACAACTATTAGACCCCGTCTGATATGTATTAGCATGCGCCTCCCTCGCTAATCATGCATTTCTATAACTACTGTTCCCCTTAGGTGGGGTATAAAACTAAATGTGTTGGGCTGCTAAACTAAGGAAACCCTATCATCAATCAAGTGTGGAGCAAAGAAAAAGAGGCATATCCTATATAATTCAAATGTAGCAGATGCCTGGGACAATTTAGATACATTGGGGTACCCCATCTTTGCAAAGTATGGTTGCCACTCCAAGAAACAAAAGGCTTCAAGTATATAAAGAAGAATCCATTTATAAAGGTAGCGCCACGACAAGGTTAGGTCATGCAGCTCAAGTGAAGTGGCCTCATAAGTAGTTTGAAGAGATTTGTAGATCCTAAAAAGTATTGTTGGTGCCAAATAAAGATGATATCCTTATGATAACTAGCTAGCATCTAAAAGAGCACTATACCAAATAAATCATGCCCTGAGCAGAAATACAAAAGTTTAGAGCCAAGTAGCTAGAAACCCTACCAAAAATAAGTCCTCACTGACTCCAGACAAAAATAGGGAAATGTAACTGGAAGTGAAAGTTGGCACGGTGGTCTCCTCAGATAACAAATCACCGTGCTACAAACTAAGACCAAAAGGTTCACATAGTGAGTCACATTGATAGTTAAATAGTCACGCTAAACAAATTTGTGGACCCAGAAATCCACAGGTATGCTGACTCTGGCACATGCTAATAACTCTGAGGCTCTATACACTCATCTGTAGTGTTAAAGAAGTGTGGGGTGAATAACTGGCACCATCAACCTTCCTCTCCAATCTCCATCTTATGAGGGAACCCAACAAAATAACTGCTCATTCAAAGGAACACATTCATCAAAATGGTGTCTAAAAATTAGCAACCTGAATATTATCTATAGGTCTGAGAGTGTCACAGTAAGCTCCTCTAGTCCAACCCAAAAGGTACTGTAGCTAGCATCCCAAAACTCAACTAAGCCCCGGGCCCAAGAAGTATGAAGACACCTGTAGTTAAACAAAGAGGCATAAACAACCTAGTAAATCCCTACCTCCTACAATGTACCCCTTTTTATATATGTAAAACATAACATGCCCAGTTAATGTAGCTGCTGACCGGGATATGAACCTGTCTAAACATCGTGTCCTGTTGCTACTCCAAAGGTGTAGAGTGTAGCTTATAGTGGTTTAGAATACTCGACTGTACAACTAGCTCAAAAATGTTTACAGTAAGCACTAGAACGTCACAGGTATCCCAATTGACCTGGGAAATAGAACTCTCAAGTGGGTGGTACTCCCAGCACTGTAGTCTAAGGCTTGGGACCCACCTGTCAGGATCCTCAAACATAATAGAATCTTTAGAACACTATGAAGTAAGGTAGAATTAGCAAAGAAGCTATGAAAAATGTCCCACCCCTTTAGCATGTCCTAAAGCTACTCTAGCCTATTATATATATCAATATTTCCCTGGGGATCCTGCCTATCAATAGCATCCCAGATGGCAGCCTCGCTAGGCTCATCGGAGGGTAAGTCATCAGGTCTCTACCAATGAAACATTCCCTTCATAGAAAAAATAAGCAAAATGCCTCATAAAGTTACCAAAAGACTTTCAACAATGTTAAAATAAATGTGATACACTCTAGATACGTACCACATTTTTTGGGGGGTATTTGTTGATTCATATATGTAAAACCATAAGTGAAAGGAGCAAAACCTATAAATCTAGAGGCGCATGCTTTGACAAAACACATCACTTGAAATGTCAAATGACCTTCAATTACCAAACAAACTATGTTGTTATCATCAAGACATCACTCATAGTCAAATTAGATGAAATTGATACTAAGAGATAGCTGACACCTAAAATTAACATGTAGCATCACCCAAATAATGTCAAACAACAAAATAGACTTTACTGTTACATCCAAAATATCATCAACATCCTAAATATACATCTAATTTGATTAATTAGGAACGGCTATGGTGGTGGAAAGAATCCTAAGGAGATAACACATAAATTGAGGATTTTGGCACTCAATATCTCCCAAATAATGTTTGATCATAAAATGGGCATCACAGGTTCATCTTATTTGATTAATTTGGATCAATCAAGGTTGTGACCTAAATCTCGAGCCGACAACACATAAATCAAGGATTTTAGCACTTAATGCCACCCAAATGTTGTTCGGTCGCCAAAGACTTCACAATTGTGATCAAAATATCATCGACATTAAAATATATATCTTATTTAATTAATTGGGATTAGCTGAGGTGGTGGCATGAATCCTAAGGTGACTTTACATAATTCAAGGAATTTAGCACTCGATGTCACCCAAATGATGACCGATAGTAGAATAGACATCACCTTTTTGTCTGGAATGTCATTGACATTTAAAATATACCTCTTATTATGAAGTGTATCTAAAATATCATCGGCATTCCAAATATACATCTTATTTTTTTAATTGGGATCGACCGAGGTGGCAACACACATCCCAAGGTGAGAACATGTATATTGAAGAAATTTTCCTTGATGATACTCAAATGATTTATGATCATAAAACAAACTTCTCTATTATATTTGGAATATTATTGACATTCAAAATATACATCTCATTTGATTAATTGGTATCATCCAAGGTGGTGGCATGAATCTCGAGACAAAAACATATAAATCGAGAATTTTGGTACTCGATGTCACTCAAATGATATTTGATCATAGAATAGACTTTATCGTTGCATCTAGAATGTCATCAACATTCCAAATATATATATTATTTGTTCAATTTGGATCGGCAAAGTTAGCGGTACATATCCCATGGTAAGAACACGTATATCAAAGAAAATTGCGTTGATGTTACCCAAATGAAGTCCGATCGCAAAAAAAAACTTCACTATTATGTTAAGAATATCTTAAATACCTAAAGATAATAGTCAATTTAATTAGATTAAAATGTATGAGTGTGGGCTCCAAAAATTCAGCCCCAGCCTCTGCCCGCTGCGATTATTTTGCTTTTTCTTTAGCGAGGGAGTTTTAACGGAATTAATTCCGGGGTAAATTTTGGAAGGTAGATGGGTTTGTAGATAAGACACTACTTAGAGATTTCGCCCTCATTTTGTGAGGACTTTATTATCTGAGTTCTGATTTCCTATAGGCACAAGCCCCTATAATTAATTACCCCTCTTTATCACGAGAGAGAACTTTCAATTAAGGCTAGTCGTCGATCATATTCGTAAAAATACATGTTATCTGGCATATAGTAGCAACAATGGGATTAGGATTTGGAGATTTGGAAAGTTAGAAAATTGATATTTAAAATAGAAACTACACTGTCTTCCACTTAAAGTGGATGGTGGGGGAATGAATGATGGACCCGATCAAGATCCCATGGTTCTGTCATCCCGGGCCATCGTGGTCCCTTGTCTACTTAGTCAGAGGAGGTAGTCAACCCAACCTGACAGAAGTATCCTTGTCGGTAGCCATGGGTTGCTTCATCTAAGGGGACCTTGTAGACCTAGGTTGAATGCTTGCCCAAGGGGACAAATTTGAATCCACCTTAGCTAATAGAGGGCTTTGTGCCCTATCAATTATATCTTATTGATTCATATCTTAAGGATTTGATGCCACTAAGGAACGTATTGGCTTTAGCCATAACTAGTATTTCATGGTGCCATTTCACTACAAGAAAATAGGTACTTAGCTACCAACAAAATTGGTCGCTAAAAATGTTAATTTGGATGCTAAAGCAAATAGCAACCAAAAATTTTTGGGTCGCTGATTTGTCGCAGTAGCCTCGTCGCTGAGGCTTTTAACGACCAAAAAATTTTTTTGGTTGCTAAATTAGTTACCACTAATTAGTATTGATCACTAAAATTGGATATATTAGAGACCATGTTTTTGGACGCTAATGAATATTTATTTGGATGCTATTTAATAATTTTAATATAAAAATTTATTTATTACATTTTTTCTGTAGCGACCAAAATAAAAATTCATCGCAAAATGATCAACCAAATAAATCACATGCCCCTTTAATTTCATTAAGTTTTGATATATATTTATGGATATAAATCTATGATATTTAGTACAAAAAAATTGTTATCCAACTGTTATGCAATGACTATAGCAATTAAGATCAATCCATCACTCCTTTATATTGCAATTAGCTAGATAAATTTCATAATAGAGAAATAAAACATTTTATTAACTTCTGGTAACAATAATAAAAAGCATAGAATCCAAAAATTTATATTAATTCATCAGTATCATTATCAAGAATTTGCATATGCTTTTACAAATGCATCCATCAATTAACATAAAAAAATGCGATCTCAAAAATCATTAATCATAAAATCTTAATGTTTAGAAAATGATAACATCTAGTTAACATAAAAATTTTTCATTTACTTTTATATAAATAAATATAAAATTACAAAATCAGCTCTATCAAAAGTAAACGACAACATCAATCTATAACCATGCTAACACAAATAAATATATTGTACTGGTGAAGTGTGGGATCTGGTTCCATATCCATCAATGCACATTTCAAATGCAAAGAATTTCAACTAAGAGTACAAGTAGGCAATTTAAAATAAATCTTTTAAAATAAATCTGTGTATATGTTGAAGACTCAAACCCTAACAATTTAAAATAAATCTTTTAGATATTAAATCTTAAAAACAATTCCAATAAAGAAAAATGATTAGTATTAATAATTATTAATTTCTGCTGATATTTTTTGTATTCTTTGCGTACCATATGCGTATATAATTTGTATACTATGCATATACGTTGTGTATTTAATGCGTATACGATTCATATCTATTACATATCTATTGCGTTTGAAATGTGTATTTAATGCGTATCACCTGCTTTTCTAAATTAATTTTATTTTCTTAATTTACACAGATTTACGTCCATCCTATATCTTATCGCTGCTATATTTCAATATTTAGAACCATCTGTGATTCTTTTTCTGATATAATTTCTCTTGAAATTGAAGAACCTAAATTTCTACCAATTTCTTCAATTTCCTGGATTCGAGCAAAACGCCCTACTGATTTACCAGCTCATGACAATGTGGAATATTCCAAAGCAAAGTTTTATTATAGAGGGTCATATTATACCTTTCACAGCTGATGAAGTGGCCCTCCTTACTGATCTTCCAAACAAAGGTGAGGAGATTACCTGGCTTTCCTTACCCACTCCAACCATCACTTCAAAGGATATAAAGTCTGAAATGCTTGAGTTGATGAGAGAAATCACCCCAGAGACTATGTTGAAAACATTTATTATGTATCTATATTCAAATTTATTTTTCTAACAAAGCAACTTCAAAATCCCTAGGTTGTTAAAAATAATATCAAATAATGTTGATGATTTTTCATCAATTAATTGGGCATGGTCAATTTGGGAATGCCTGGTTGAAGAATTTAATAATGTATCTATGAAGATCTCAAAGAACAAGCCAGTAGGTTACGTTAATATTTTGTGCCTCTGCTAATTGTGAGTGCTAAAATAATTCTAATTTAACATTTTATTTAACATATTGATTTGTTAATTTTACTTTTATTTTATGTAGGTTTGGTTCCTGGAGCACACATCCATTCATTACCCGAAGTACCCTGAGAGAAGGCCCTATTTCCTTCGATGGGTTGATGACATAATATATAATACTGAGAAGACAGCTAAATTATTTGTTAATTTAAATAGAAGACAGGTATATATTATGAAAATATTGCTTACATATTGCGTATGTATTGTGTATGTCTTGCGTATGTTTTGCGTATGTTTTGCGTATATATTGCGTATATAATGCTTATGTATTACGTATAGATATGCAATAATGAAATTATTTGATGACAAATTTGCTTACAAATTAATATTTCACATATTTTTGTTGACCTCCAAGGAGTTACCCCTGAAGAAGCTAATCTTTTGGGAATCAAGAAATATCCATCAAGCCCTCATTCTCATTTAAACCAACACACCTAAACATGATCTCCCCCCCCACCCCCCAATCTCCCCAGCAACCTGAACCCAAATCTCCCCACCAAACCCAATCAACTCTTCTAGAAGAGAAAATAATGAAAATTGTCCAGGATACCTACAAAAATCTCTTCCAAGAATTTGAAGCTAGGCTGAGCAAGAATTTTGAGGAAATTGAGAAAAGAGTTGATTTTATTGATAACAAGCTCCAAAATTACATTGTTCAAGGCAATATTAATACAGATCAGCAACCTGCTCCCTCCTCATCATCATTCATTCAATATCCAATGAAGAATATTCAGATATCTTCTGAACACCCCAAGACCGAAGCCCTAAAGATTTCCAATGTCCCGGAGAAGTCCAAAATTGAAAGGGTGTATAAGAAGCAAAAATTAGACTGCAGAGATGACCAAGGCCATAGAAAATCAATCCCAAAGAAAAACAAGAAGCAGAAAAGGGTACACCCCCAAATAGAACCTGCCCAAAAAGAGTCATCACAAAAAATTCCACCCCCCAAAGAACCTCCCCAAAAAGAACCATCCCAACAAGTTCCATCGCCAAAAGAACCTCCCCAAGTAGAACCTCCCCAAGAAGAACCATCCCCAAAAGAACCTCCCCAAGAAGAACCAATCCAAATTATTCCTCCCAAAAAGAACCATCCCTAATTGTTCCATCACCAAAAGAACCTCCCCAAGAACCATCCCAAAAAGTTCTATCCCCAAATGAACCTATAGAAAAAGAACCACCCCAAAAAGTTTCATCCCCAAAAGAAGTAATCAACATTGATAATGTTATAGTAAAGGGTTTCCCTGCAAGTCCTACAGTGAACTACATTGGCTTGGAGATGTTGAGTCCTGAGAAGAAATTTTTTATTAGGGATAACATAAAGAATAATCTTGACATGTATTTTATTTGCAAAACTTGTGCGTAATTTGTGCGTATTGATTGTGTAACTTGTGCGTACTTCTTGCGTAATGTGTGCGTATTGATTGCGTAACTTGTGCATACTGCTTGCGTAAGAACTGTGTTTTATATGCGTACCTAATGCGTATTTTATGTTTAATGATTTCAGTATCAATCCAATATTTCAAGCTGGGAACGTTATAATTTCTAGACATGGGATGGATGAAATATTATCCGATGGTTACCTTGACAATGATCATGTATATTCCTTTGCCATTTTATTAAATGAGAAGGCTAAAATTTTCCCATTCAAGTACCATAAATTTCTATACATCTCACCAATGTATTGGATTAGTATACTTGTTTAATTTATATATAATTTTATATTTTGAATATTTTATTCTTATTTTTAATTCTTGCAGTATTACAAGTTGAAGGATCCAAGTTTAAAATTGTTCATCGAATGCATAAACTACAATTATGTTCATTCATGCAACATTATACTTAATCCAATTATTAATTGTTCGCACTATACTCTTCTGGTTGGGTTTCGAGATCATAAAAAGTGGGAATTTTACGATTCTGTTCCCAATCCTATGCATAGAAATATTGCTATAAAGATAGTAAGTATGAGATCTTTGTTAATAAATTTCAAAATTATTTTTCATTGAACTAAATTATATTCCATATATTGTTAAGATTAGAAGCTTATATAGGGATTGCAAAAAATCTTTTGATGATGATATCAACAAATGGAGTTTCAAGACAATCAAGAACGCACTAACTTAGTCAAACAATATAGATTGCGGAATGTTTGTTTGCAAATACATGGAAAATATTATTAGAAAAAACAATACCAAGTGGAGAGAGTAAAGATTGGAAGGAAAAAATGCCAAAATATAGGGCAGAATTCTCATACGCATTGTTCTGTGCAGCATTGAAATGAACTTTTTATATAGTATTTTTTTGTAAAGAACTGATATATGTAAATTATTTTTATAAATATCTGTGCATAAAATGTTTTTCTTTGGATTTAGTAAATACGCACACGATACGCTTATGATACATTACCCGGACGCATTTCATACACCTTCTATACGCAATAATACGCATTCAGGACGCATTTCATACGCAATCCATACGAAAGAAAGATTCTTTGATTTATCTATATATTTTTATTTAATTAGAGGATATTTAATAAGAACATTGATTATTGGTGAAATACGCATACAATACGCATAATATGCGCACATAATAAACACAAGTAACAAATTAAAAGAACATTTATAACAAATATAATTTTACAAGAGAATCTATGTACAATCTATTAAAAAAATTTAACCAAAAAAATTACAACATAATAAATGCAATAAAGAGAACATGGAAGCATTAAATTTTGAGCTTTGGTTTTCTCACCATTGATTCTTGATTCCTTGTGATTAAAAAAGTTTTTCTTTGGCTTTGCATAATACGCACTCCATACGCTTTGTATATAAATTTCGGATGCACATCATATGCAATACATACGCAAATCAAATTCCATAATTTTTTCTTTAAAAAAATTAATTTAATTAGAAACTTATTATTTCAATGCATTCTTTCAATATGAATCATCTAAATACTCATTTTAGGATCATTATAAAATGATTATAAAAATTTTCTCAAAGATACATAGTATATGTGTACACCCTTGTGCTACACAAGTGATAGTTCTTGAGAGTGGGGGATATGCTTCATTGTTTTAGCATTCAATAGAGATATATCGAGAATCAAAGGTGTTTAGAATGCTTCGTCTCCTGAATAAAAGAATCAGGAAGTGTTGAATATTGGGTTTCTCGCCATTGATTCTTGATTCCTTGTGATTAAAAAGGTTTTTCTTTGGCTTTGCATAATACGCACTCTATACGCTTTGTATACACATCCCGGACGTATGGCATACGTAATACATACGAAAATCAAATTCCTTGATTTTTTCTTAAAAAAATTATTTAATTAGAAACTTATTGTTTCAATGCATTCCTTCAATATGAATCCTCTAAATACTCATTTTAGGATCATTATAAAATGATTATAAAAATTTTCTCAATGAAACATAGTATATGTGTACACCCTAGTGCTACACAAGTTATAGCTCTAGAGAAAGGGGGATATGTTTCATTGTTTTAGTAATCAATAGAGATCTATGAAGAATCAAAGGTGTTTGGAATGCTTCGTCTCGTGAATAAAAGAATCAGGAAGCGTTGAATATTGGGTTTCTCGCCATTGATCCTTGATTCCTTCTGATTAAAAAGGTTTTTCTTTGGCTTTGCATAATACGCACTCTATACGCTTTGTATACCTATCCCGGACGCATGACATACGCAAGACAAACGCCATTGATCCTTGGTTCCCTGTAATTATAGGATAATGGGTTAAAATTCTTTAATAATCATGGAAAATCTTCGTCTCATGAATAATAGAAGCAGGCAACATAGAATTTTGATTACATAGAAAATACGCATTACATACACTCTGTATACGCATCCAGGATGCATTGCATACGCAGTCCATACGCAAATCAACATTCACAGATAAAACAAATATTCTTATTAAAATAAATAATACTACAAAGATAATAATACAAATATTCTTATTACATTTAATTTTCTAATTTAATGATCTCGCCATTGATCCTTGATTCCTTGTGATTTAAAAGGTTTTTCTTTGGCTTTGCATAATACACACTCTATATGCTTTGTATACACATCCCGGACGCACGTCATACGCAATACATACATCATTGATCCTTGATTCCTTGTAATTATAGGATAATGGGTTAAAATTCTTTAATAATCATGAAAAATCTTCATCTCGTGAATAATAGAAGCAGGCAACATAAAATTTTGATTACATAAAAAATATGCATTACATATGCTCTATATATGCATCCAGGACACATTGCATACGCAAGCCATACGCAAATCAAAATTCATAGATAAAAAAAATATTCTTATTAAAATAAATAATACTACAAAGACAATAATACAAATATTCTTATTACATTTAATTTTCTGATTTAATGATATCCATCATCAACTTCAGGTACATTGCTGATGGCTTTTTTGAACTTACGCCTTTAATGTGTTCCTCAGTGAAGCATTTGGGTATGCTTGTGAAATTAGAATGCTTTGCTCGCTTTACTGATGGCTGACTAGACGGTTCCCCAGCTATGAATTCATTGGTCATGCACTCGGGTATGCTTCTAAACTGCTATACTGATACCTGACTAGACGGGCATGCTTGTGATATGAAGTCATTGGTGAACCATTTGGGCATGCTTGTGAAATTGCACTGCGTAGCTGATGGCTGACTGGACTATACATAATTTATGAAGTCCTCAGTGAAGCATTCGGGCATGCTTGTGAAATTACACTGCTAAGCTGATGGTTGCTTGGAGTGTACAGAATTTATGAAATCCTCCATTAAGCATTCGGGCATGCTTGAAAGAGTAGAAATTTTTGTTGTGTTTTTCTTCACTGGTGGTTTCCCTGTTAAAAAATTTAATAACAATTTGTCATAATAGACAATAAATCAAATTAGTCAAAAAATAAAATCATACTCTTTGGCTTCTTTTCCTAGTGACTTTTCAGCCTAGCATTGGATATGCCTTTAGGCCTACGCTTTAGAGGATCTTTCAGATTTACACTGCCACCCTATGTAGACTTGTTGTTCTTTCTCTTCCCATAAACAATCAGGTCGAATTTATTAGATGTATCCTTCATCGAGGTCAATAGGAATTCTTCACCCTCCTCATTCAGCTGCGTTTCTGTGCTCATTTCATATGAAAACCTGCTGATATAATTTCTGAATATGAATCCACTACTAGCTTCAGAGCTATTCTGAGAATTTTCTTTCAAATTTTGGCCAGAATATATATCTTGTCAAGCTCGTGCTGACCATCGCAATAGTAGGTACTTCTCGAGGATTTTCCCAATAGCCATTTGCCTCAAAACTATTATGCAGTGAGAATACAATAAACCCATCATTTCAAACTTTCTGCGGGAGCATTGAATGTTATCATTTTGTGCATCAAAATCAACAACCCATTGTTTAGAATGATCCTTTTTCTCTGTGTAATAGACAAAAAATTTAGAAGAATCACAAGACTCAAGCTCTATACTCATTACACCAACACCGTGTAAAAATTCTTGTTCAAAAAATGAATATATTTTCTTTGAATAAAATTGAGCAGCTTGCTTTAATATTGAGCAGTTTCTTATTACAAGTTCTATTTTGAACTGGCTGCATCTATAATCCTCATATTGTTCAGTTCGACGCCAATTCCTCATCACCTTCTCTAAACCCAGAAAGCAATCAGTTATAGAGCTTGTGGACTTAGAAATTCCATGACACATATTATTAGTAGACTCGCTACGTTGTGTGGATAGAATGTCTATGCTAAAACAATCCTTATTGAAGGCTGTTGACCACTTATTCCTTATCCTATAAAGATCCTGCAACCAAACATGATCTTGGAGGTTCCCTTGTATAATCAATTCAGCCCATGCATTCTCAAACTCCTCCTCATAGTCACATTTGCTCAAAAACTTATTGAAGAGGCCTTTGACTTTGATTTTGGTATTGTAGCACGATACTTTTGATGGAGCCTTTTTACGGATATGTCATTGGCACAGTCTATGGTGACTGTGAGGTAGTGCAACTTTTATGGCCCTAGCCATTGCCTGGTCTTGATCTGTATATATTATTTTTTGGATGTTTATCACCCATCATTCTCACAAAAGTTGTAAACAGCAACGTAAATGATTCAATTGTCTCTTCGAACAAGAAGGCCACCCCAAGAAAAATATTTTGCCAATGATTGTTAACCCCGACAAATGGTGCGCATACCAAATTATACTTATTAAGCTTATAACTTGTATAAAAAATTACCACATCACCAAAGCATTCATAATCTATCCTACCAATCCCATCAACCCAAAAAAAATTAACAGTCTATCAAATTCATCCTTCTGGACATCTCAAGCGAACATGTTATCATTAAGTTGGCGTTCTTTAAATAACTCAATCAAAGTATTAGTGTCTCCAAATTCAATCTTTACTCTTTTTATTTTTTGAATAAAGTTGTACGCATCCCTCCTTGTGAATCCAATATTTTCGACACCTCGAACTTCATAAGTAAGGAAGGAAAATGCATCAATGGTTCTTATCCCAGCTTCTGTCATTGCTTTAAGAACATAAGCTTTTTCATCACACACATTCCTGCATGATCTAAGAAGACGCCGGTCTTCTAGCCTAGGCAAATCATGATTGTGATTTTCAATAAATTTTTTCACCTTCCAATATCCAACTTCATCCACTGTAAACCTAATCATGGCTGGACAACCAGCTCGGGTATCTGATTTTTGATATTTCCTTTGAATATTAAGATCAGGCAACTTCTTGAAATCAGCTTTTGAACAAACAAAGTCCTTGGATTTTAAATTTCTGGAATTTGGCCAGTAACTGTAATGATCCTCACGAACACTAAAGCCAAGATTTTGGCCATAATTACAATAAGCCTCGTATGCCTCTTTCTCATTAACATAAACATCCTGATAAATACGCAATAAATGAATTATACATACGCAACAAATAAGCAGTAATTAAGCAAAACAATAATCAACATATACGCAACCAATACGCAATAAAAATTCAACAAATACGCAATGTATACTAAACAAATATGCAACTAATACTAAATATATATCAAACAAATAAGCAATACATATGCAATTAATACGCAACAAAATTTTGCAATAAGAAAATCGTTCTACAAATTTGTTATTGTACCCTAGCTCAATACTACTTTAAAAGAAGGATTTTTATTACGTCCGGTGTAAGGACGTAGAGGAACGTCTGGTTGGAGGCAAAATCCCGTCAAAAAACTCGGTATTTGCTTGGTACAACTAGGTATTATTTGATATTAATGAGGAATACCGCTCTTTGAAGACCAATACTTAGTTATACCGAGCTGTACCAAGAAATACCGAGTTGTACCGAGTTTTTCTAGGAAAAACTCGGTACAACTTTTGTATAACTAGGTATTTCTCGGTTTAGCTCGGAATAACTCAGTATTGGGTCTTCAAATGATGGAATTCCTCGTTATTGTTTGGTATTGATCGGTATTTGCTCGGTACAACTCGTTTTTTGGCGGGATTTGGCCTCCGACCGAACGTTCCTCTACGTCCGGTCGGAGGCCGTAATAATTGTTCTTAAAAGAAGGGACCATGGGGGGGGGAGGAGGTTCAAGTCTGACCGGAGCTCGTGGTCGAGTATTCAAGTAAGGGAGTAAAACTCATATCAGTGGTTCAATCACCTCAGCTGTGTGGAATCGACGGGCTAAGGTTGGGAGCTGCTGGAGGTTCTACTACTTTATCAAGCTGTGGTGTTCGGGACCGGCTGTAGTTGGTGTGGATGGAGGATCGGGAGTTGCTCGGCTGAAGGTGAGCGAGATATGTCGCTAGGGATGTTCAGAAAGGAGACGGGCTCGATGCGTGAGGTTTGATTGACATCAGGTTCATGGAGATCGGGCAAGGATCGAGTGCAAGAGGGTTGTGGGGATTGTGGACCTCGGCTTGTTGAAGAGGCGGAAGAATTTGACAGGGTCGATCGCGCGATCTGGAGGCTAGGGTCGGGCTCAGTTCGTAGAGGTCGGAGTGTCGCCTTGGAGGATGTTGATCATCGAGTAAGTAGTTGGATTGAAAAGATGGTCTAGAGCATTTGGATTAAGAGGCTGATGGGTTAAACAAAAGGGTCAGACAGTGGACTGAAGAAGAAGAAGGCAAGGATCATGATGTTCAGTTGATAGCACATGAAATCGAAGAAATGTAAAGATTTGTTTCATTCTCGTTTCATCAAAAAAGCCAGGGGAGCGGCAGTGCGATCGAGACGAGGGATTTACACAGGATTTCAAGAAGGAGCGCGAACTGAATATCTAGGATTTTGAGGATTTGGATGGAGTCGGCAAAGAATGTCCAAAATTTTTTTTATTGATTTGATTTTCTTATTAATAATAAATTCATTATTATTAAAATTATTATTATGAGGATAATAGAAATAAAATAATAATTCACACCACAAAATTCATTAGTCGATTCCTTGCATTCATTTTCTTGAAATCCATGCATATTTTCCCTAGGATGTGTGAATTTTAGATTTTCCACTAATATTCTCGTGCGATTTTTGTTGAGCAAAAATATAGTCAATTTTAGATGACTCTGACGTTTCTAATGTCACGACAAAGTCCGTTTTACAATTAGATGTTTTTTAGGCAGCATCACAGGTCAATTTTGGGTGTTGGTCGTTGATTTCAACCACTTCTACCCAATTTAATTATGAAGTGGTCCCTCTTGGTCAAATTAAATGCTCTGATCACAACGATGCAATCCATTTGGTGATCAGCAGTCATTTGAACACTTAATTGACATAATGCACCCGCCAAACATCACTTAAGTTGTCAAACTCGCCTCTGTTTTGTGTTTTTAGTATATAGGTCAACAACTTTCTTGTGTAAAATGAAATTTGTACATCTACAATTGTCTTCTCATATGTCTTTACAGGTAGTGACCAAGTTGTGACAAATATATTCTTCCTCAAGAGTAAATTCCTTAAGGGACTTTCCCACATCCATCAAAGGAACACGCCCAATGAGAGGGCATCACTCAACCATACCCACTTAGAAACTCACCTTACACTGGGCAACCAGAATGCCCCTAACCAAACAAACAGATCATCACTCATCTGATCCAAGCTCACATCCCTTGAGCTCACCGAGCTCACCAAACTCATTTAAAAGAAAGTGCCTATCTCAGTAACCCCTTACTAGTTCAACTACAACCCCAACAAACACCTCAACTCTCTTACCTCAACAGATGACATTGAACTCTCAATGTCATTATGAGTCCATCTCTCAAGACTTGCTCGATAGCTACTCAACCCTTACTGAACTCGCCCAATAACATATAACTCTCCATTTTATTGGCTTCATCCTCCTCTAGCATATCAAGTGGCTCCATGTGTCCTAGACAAACTTGTAGCATTGTATGAGTATTTTTTGCATGGATCATATTCCTACTTCCCCGTGTAGCCTTTTACTGTAGAACTACGTGAAGAATGATTTGGTTGGTGGATGTTTTAAAGGCTCTGAACTTACTCTTAAAATTTTCATTGAGATAGTGAAGATCCTATGAGTTCAATGTCCTCTATTATTTTCCACCCTCCATTCTCACCAATAGCTCCTTGAGCTTAATAGGTAAATATGCTAGTAAAGTCATGCATCATCTACTAAAAAAATATGGGTTCAACATCTTCTTCGAAGTGATGAGCGTGAACTGATGTTAACTACTAGAATATAGGCTCTATTTGATAAGTGACGTCAGTAAGAAAACAAACATGGACAATGTGGAATACACCACTAATCAGGATTTATAAGAGATGGAAAAATGACTTATGAAAATAATTATGGAGGCATTAGGTATCCCTCTATAGGAATATCACATTATGGAGAAATGCATAAGGGATCATCTGATTCGGCATATCGTTAGAGATACTCTGACAGGGCACTCGCCTCTACACCCAATATTTACCATACTTGCATCGAGACAAGTGATGATGATTATAGCCCACTGACCAGACAAGCTAGGAAGGAGGATCTAAAGTTGAACAATGCCTTTTTTAAGTGAAATCGTCAAAGTGGGGCTAAATCTCAAATTTAAATTGCCCTACTTAGAGTCATATTAAGGCAAGACTGAGCCCATTAATATTGTGCCCACTTTTGAGTCTATAACTTCCCTACTAAGCATAAATGACGACCTTAAGTACCACCTCTACTTTATGACACACAGGGAGTCAACCCTTAAGTGGTTCACTCACCTAACCTTGATAATGATCACCTCATTTTCTAAGTTCAAGTAAATGTTTGTGATATGATTCGCTAATGCCCAGAGACCACCGAAAAGCTTCTAAGCTCTATTAAAAATGAGGAAAGAGCCTAAATATTACCCACTGCTCCATACAAAAGTGTCATACAAAAATGACATTAGAGAGATGTCAGTATCATAAAGTTAACGCTTAATACGATTTTTGAGACTACCATAAATGCAACAAAATAAATTTAAATTTATTTCATCATTTTCGTTAGATAGCCATTATTAAAATCATTCACTCACCCTTCTAACACCTCACCTGTCAATGGGTCGAATAAATCAGAGAACTAAATGTACACCTGAATTATCTTCTCAGGTAGTGACAAATCCGTGACAAGAATATTCCCTCTAAAGAGCAAATGCCTTAAAAGACTTTCTCATGGCTATCAGAGAAACTTGCCTTAGGAGAAGGTGTCACTCGCCCGTACCAACTCAGGAAGTCACCCTACACAAGAAACAAAAACCTCCTCGCCAAACTAACAGCTTATCACTTTCATCTCAATCAAGCTCCCATCCCTCCCTCATTCAACTACAACTCTTACTAGACTCAGGAACTCATTCATGCCAAATAATTCAACTCTCCTTCGTCAACAAGGTATCAACAAATTTTCAATGTCACTCGTCAGCCTCACAACTACCCATTGACTACAAGTTCATATCTCAAGACTTCCTCGAAAACTACACGCCATATGACATACCGGCTTTCCAATTCATTAACTTCATCCTCTTACAATCAATCAGATGTACCTACATGTCCTAAACTAGCGTGTAACTACGTATGAATTGAAAAAAAAAAAATCTGACAAAAAGAGTCTTCAAGCTTAACATACAAATCAACTAATAAAGTCAACTAATAAAGTCAGGTATTATCCATGAGATAAACCTGGATTCAAAAGAATTGAAATCTTATATAATATGAATAAATAAAATTGCCCCAAAAAAGTTCGAGTAACGCAATGGTTATTATGATTAATTTGTTGATTATTAACATTATAAAATACATTCAGTACTAGAACAGCTTCCTAACTCTACAGATATTGTGATCTCTCCGAAAATAGCAGCAACTTCAGATTCAAGGCCTCCTTTGAGCCACTTCATCAAAGCCATTTGAATAGAACTTACTTCCACATATATGATCAAGTAGCATAGCTTAGCTAGCAGAGCCTAGAAATCGAATTCCCTCGAAAAGTTTTCAGAAGGTAAAGCAAAACAACAGCCTGTACGGGATTGGATTTTTTTTTGAAGATTAACAGCAATAGTTGAAGCAGGGAAAAAATCCCTTTCCTTCACCCTCAGACAAACTATTTGGAGTGCCACCCATGCCATCACGAGGGAGGATAGCAACCATAGAGCTTGTTCCAGGTGACTCAGGCGGTAAGCCAACGTTCTGAGGCCCAAAAAAGCATGGAGGAGCTACAGGCTCGGGCGGTGAAAGAGTAGAAAGATAGTGCAGAAGCATTTGAACGATTTGGCTAAAGTTGGGACGTGCATTTGGGTCCTCTTTCCAGCAAGAAGTTAAAATCACTGCCAGTTCTTCAGGAAGGTTTTCTGCACTGGGTCTGGCATTCTGCAAGATTATACACAGAAATTCAGTTAGGAAACAGAATTGCAGATCTGTAAGAGCTTTCAGAGAAAGAGACTGATGTGGTAGAAATTACCTTGAAAGCAGCTGCATAGGCTGCTTGAAGGTTTGACATGCCTTCAAATGGCAGTTTATTATGTAGAAGCTCCCATAATACTATAGAAAAGCTGTAAACATCAACCTTGTGATTATAATGTTTCTTTTCTCCATGCCTTAAAGTGACAGTGCTATACAACTGCACAAATAAGTTTTTTGTTAGGTATTTTCAATTCTGAAGGAAGGTAACAAGATGACTCTTAGAACAGAAAAACCTCTGGAGCCATCCAACGGTATGTCCCTGTTTCGGATGTCATCATCTCAGTTAAAGTTTCTTCTCTTGCCAAGCCAAGATCAGCTAATTTCACTGTTCTCTGATCCTCATTCAACAGCATGTTTTCTGTGAAGAAAAATGCAATGGCAATTAGGTATTATCATAATCATCTCGAGCTCCAAAAAAATTATGTTGAATGTTATTAGTAGTAAGATGACAGATTTAGGTAAACTAGAACATGTGACATGTGAGAAGAGAAATAAGTGTACACAACAACAACAACATCAAGCCTTTATCCTACTTCGTGAGATCGGCAACATGTATCATTTTCCTCCATTATATCCTGTTAAGAGTCAAATTCTTAATTAAATCTAATAAAAAAGATACTATTATAATATTTTCTAAGCAAGTCTTTCAGATCTACCTTTACCTTACCTAACATCTAATATATCTACTCACCTGAATGGGTCATCAGAAAACCAACATTTTATGTGTCCAAACCATCGAAGGTGACTATCTCTAATCTTATCTACCATTGGAGCTACTCCAATCTTTCACGTATATACTCGTTTCATATTCTATCTCTAAGAGTGAGGCCACCCATCCACCTAAGCATCCTCATCTTTGCAATACTTAAATTACAGTTATGCTTCTCTTGTAATGGCCAACATTCTATGCCATAAAAGCATTGCAAGTCTCACCACAATCTTATATGACTTTCCTTTAAGTTTGAGGGATACTTTTTTATCACACAATAGGCCTAATGCATTCCTCCACTTCAACCATCAAACTTGAATTCTACTAATAATATCCCCAACTATTTCACGGTCACTTTGAACAATAGACCCAAGATCTAAAACATGTACTCTTATTAATGACTTAACTGCCCAAAGTCACAATCCCCCCATTAGATCTAATACTACTAAAATTACACTCCATGTATTTGATTTAGATAAACTCAAACAAAAACCTTTAAACTCTAAGGTTGACCTTCATAATTCAAGTTTTCCTTCAACAATCTCTATAATCTTATCAACAAGAAGAATACAATCACAAAAAGCATACACTAGGGTACATCAATCTTGCAAATGTCATATGAAAGACCAAATTTAGGCAGGGTGAACAGTATCATGTTGAATAGAACATCATCAAGAAACCAAACATGACAACAATTGGGGTTTATTTGGCTCAAGTCCAAAGGTGAAGCTGAACAAAGATTAACCCAGGGTTATTTCATTAATATGTTTAAGAGCTTCATAAGCATGGGTACTAATCAACATCTAGGGAAAGCTGCCAATCCACAACTGATGAGGACATCGAAGATCAACGGCTACGATCATGTCTATTTATTTTCATGTATTTTATTTGTTATTTGTACTTTTCTATTTCTACCCTCACTTGAGGGCTTTGTTTTATGTTTGCCCTAGGGGCAATTGTGTCTTTTATTTTCTCTCGTGTATTTGGCTATTTAAGCCCTCCCCTTCCTCTTGGAAAGGGATGATGATTATTAATAATGAAAAGTTTTATGTTCTTGTTGATCTCTTAGTGAGTTCACGTGATCTCTTAGTGTGTTCATGAGAGGAGAAGCCCAAGGAGGGTAATTCGCAATACCCGTCAATCTTTGGAAGAGTCCGAGGTTCGCGGTTCTTACGATCTCTATGTGAGTTCGTTAGTTATCTCTATCTTTCTCGTATATTTTGGTTATCTCCTTTCTCCCCTCTTCATGCACATTCTTCTTCTCCTCCATTGACTACCGCGAGCCAAGTCAAGAGTGGAAGAAGCCGAAACCTCCACTAGCATCTCCACCCTAGCTCCACCCGTCGGCCACCCTAGCTCCACCCGCCGGCCACCTTGCCGCCGGCCTCTCCCCTCGCCGCCATTTTCCCCCACGCCTCCCTCCCCTAGCCTTCATTGGAATTTGAAATTTAAAATTCAAATTCTTTCCAAATTGGGAAGTTCCATTTATGGAAATTTTTTGAATGAATTCAAATTATAAATTAAATTAATTTGGATTTATTTAGAATTTTCCTAGTCATCATTCATGTTTGGAAATCCCTCTCCCTCCTCCAATTTTGAATTTCCCTCATTAATGACTTTCCTAATTAAGCCAAATTAAATTAGGGAATTAATTAAGGGGAGTTACAATCTTTTGAAATTCAAATTTCCTCCTAAATTTATTTAAATTAGGGAGTTACATGAGGCAATTAAAATCTGAAATAAAAATTCAGATTTTGATTAATTACTAGTGGTCCCCACGTACTTAAATCTCAAGCCTCTCTCTCCTAGCCAATTAATGCCCCAATTAAACCACCAATCAAATCATTAATGCTCCCATAACCCAGCCGGCCCCTTCCCCTTTCACTCCAAATTAGTTTGTGACATATTTG
>NW_021318618.1:482917-502175 GCF_001605985.2 Dendrobium catenatum | reverse complement strand
CTATCTTTTTGAACTTAACTTTTATTCATGTGATTTAACCTAAGCTAAGTGCCTTTTAATATTTATCTTATCGTTCAATTCCGCATAAGATCTTGCCTATAATTGCCTCTAAATCTAAGCGTGCAAACTTTCATTAAGAAAATCATTTTCGCATGGGATAGTTTCACATCATCTTGGTATCAGAGCATGGTAGGCATGCACGACATGTGTAGAAAAACATCCTAGGGTATAGCCTTTCATTGTAGCTGAAAACTTGCATGCATACCATTGCTTCGTTAGAGTTTTTTCACTGTTTTCACCGCTGCAAGTGCATTTCCTGCAACCATACATTGACATTTAAGTTGTCCTAGCTATCGTGTGAGTGCTGCCTTTAGACTTACTTTGTTATTAACTGCTTAGGGCAACTAAAACCTTGTTTGTAGCTGCATTCCACACTATTCTAGCAACTGTTAGACATCATTTAGAGAAATGTTCGTCGCTGTTTAGTTGCTTTCCTCACCATAAGGCCTTAACAAAACACTTAGACTACATAACCCCTGGCTGACCTGCTGTCCACTTTATTCCTGCACCTATTAGCATCCGTTTGGGAGAGTTTTAGGTAGTGTTTACTTGCTGTCCACGTTCCTGAGTCCAACCTATCTGCCTAAATAACTTCGTCTATCCTTCTAGCGTGCTGCCCTTTCATTTCCTGCATTGTTTGGTAGCATTTAAGTGAGCCTAACCTTTGATTTAGGTGCTACCCAAGCCTTATCAACCTCCCTAAACACCGGGTGACTTAAACCCTTCTTGAAGCTTGCTGTCCAGTATTTTCCTGCACCTTATAGCAAGTCGAAATGGTGTTTTCCCTTTGTAGAGTGTGGTACCTTGCACCCAATCTTCAGTAGGTTTCACTTGACACTTTTCAATGGACCCGATAAGACTCCAAAAGAGTTTAGATGACATCGTGAACCTAGTGGGAAATATGACTAGAATTATGACGGAGAAACCCGTTGACTATCCCCACCCTAATTACATGTCCCACTCAGCTTATCACCCGAGAACTGAGCCTAGGCTTCCACGACCTCACTTAGAGTCACCTTATCGTCTGTCTACCTTTGATGGGGTTCTTTAGACGCTTACTACTTTAGGGAATGGGTTAGGAAACTAGAGGACTATTTTGAATCATGTCATATCCCTGAGTCCCACCAAGTTAGCATCGCTAAGTCTCACCTAAAAGGTCGGGCTCTTCAATTTTGGGCAAGATTGGAAGATCATAAAGAGTCTCGCGGTGAGTACACTACTTGGAAATACATGAGGCGAGAACTTAAGTTGAAATATCAATCCTCTACTAGTGACCGTCATCTAGGGCATCACACTACCTCGTTTGCTGGAACAACCCGGGGACATGACTATGGTCGAGACCACCCACCCATTAGTAACATCCGGGTTGCTGCCCCACCCTGTAGGTCCTCACCAAAACTTAAAGGCTGACCCTCTATTGGATCTTCTGATAGATCAATCTCTTATGGCTCCCCACTTGGACCCACTTCTAGCCAGCCCATTCAACCTTTAGATTCCCCAGTCCTTGACCCTGCAAGTGTACTTTTGATAAAGAAAAGCATTAACAAAAAAATGCCCTCTGAACCTAAAACTGAGTGCATCCATTTCGTGGACGCTAATGATATTAAGGATAACGAAGAATTCTTTGAGGATGGAACAAAAGTAATTGAATCAGACTCCTTGAATGACTTAAACCCTAAACTGAGAAAGCTAGAACCTTTAAACGTCGACACCTTAACCCACCCCGATCCTAGTCTCCTCGAAGCTAAGTCTTTGGACAAAGTATGCCTGGATGATAGTAGTGTGAGCTCGGAAGAAACCAACCGGACTTCGAACACTTTGGATTTAAATTTGGAAGATCCTGATTTAGTCGTAACACCTACTGAGATGACTCCGGATAATTCTGATCTAATTTGGGATAAGTCTGATTTAGCTTTGGAAAATTCTGAATTAATTCTGGATAATTCTGATGGCGACTTAGATAATCTCGAGTTGGAAGTAAGTCAATCGAATTTATCACCTGATTTAAGTGAAACGGAACCCATGGATCTTAGGGTTACAAGCAAACCTGAGTCTCTTTCGAAAGACAGTACTTTGAGTCTGATAGTTTTTTAGCCCGATTTGAACAAGAAGCCCCCTCTTGTTTCATTAGAGTCTAACTTTAGAGCTGCTCAATTAGATTTATATTTGGCCGAATGTGTCATTCCTGATTCATACATTTTGCCCGTTATAGCCTCGTCCTACCAGGATAAGGACCACTTCTATCCTAGTTGGATGAATTTGTTCGATTACACTACCCCCACTAGGAGACTGCTGTCGACCCTAACTGACACTACCTATAGAAGTGCCCTGGTAGCTAAGAGTGTTTTCATTTCTCCCCCTACCCCAGTTCCCTTAGACCGAACACTTTAAAACCCCTTTTTTATGACTTGTCCACTTTTTCTAGCTATGTGTTCGTGTGAGTTAGTATGTTGTTGTGTATGTTTTGTAGTCTGTTATCTTCCGAAGTTTTCTTTGTTTAAAATTTGCGTGTGAATCCATATATCATTCAGCTTGCATATCAAGTCTCTTGCACCACCTCATGTTCATCTTGTTGAGTCTTGAGACATATGAATTCGCATAGCACATGTCACATTTACATTACATCTACATGACTTTCTTAAGAAAATTGCACGCCTAACTGAATAGAGCAATAATAAGTATAAACTTTATGCTGATTCTAAACGACAATTTAAAATCTATTAAAGTTGGTAACTCAGTAATTGTGCGGATTCGTCCGGGAAATTACATAATAGAAGTGCAGATCATTTAGAATAGTCAATAAAATCAATAACAACGCTTGCGTGGTGGATCTGCTTGCAGAATTCAATATTTATTCTTTTTCTAACATAAAAGATTTAGTAAACTTTGAAGGTCCGGAGTTAAACCCCCAAATCCACTTCAAATTAAGCCTTGTGTGACCCCACCTTGTGAGAACCCCAAAGCCTACCTCCACTCCCAAAATTATTTCCAAAATTCCTATAGCTGAGAAGGTTGACATAATTCCTAGTGATGATATTATTTCCACAAAAGAGGGTGGACGAAGAAGATACTGAATTAGGTGAAGAGGTGAACCAAAGTAAGAGGATATGTGGTCAGAGTGCGAGGAGCTACAACAGATAAACCCATATACACGAGGAGTTTTCGAGACACCAACTCGACGGAGTCGAGTTTTTCTCCCACCTGGGGAGAATGATGAGGACATCGAAGATCAACGACTACGATCGTGTCTATTTATTTTCATGTATTTTATTTGTTATTTGTACTTTTCCATTTCTACCCTCACTTGAGGGTTTTATTTTATGTTTTCCCTAGGGGCAATTGTGTCTTTTATTTTCCCTCATGTATTTGGCTATTTAAGCCCTCCCCTTCCTCTTGGAAAGGGATAATGATTATTGATAATGAAAAGTTTTATGTTCTTGTTGATCTCTTAGTGAGTTCACGTGATCTCTTAGTGAGTTCATGAGAGGAGAAGCCCGAGGAGGGTAATTCGCAATACCCGTCAATCTTTGGAAAAGTCCGAGGTTTGCGGTTCTTACGATCTCTGTGTGAGTTCGTTAGTTATCTCTATCTTTCTCGTATATTTTGGTTATCTCCTTTCTCCCCTCTTCATGCACATTCTTCTTCTCCTCCACTCCTCCATTGACTACCGCGAGCCAAGTCAAGAGTGGAAGAAGCCGAAACCTCCACTAGCATCTCCACCCTAGCTCCACCCGCCGGCCACCCTAGCTCCACCTGCCGGCCACCTTGCCACCGGCCTCTCCCCTCGCCGCCATTTTTCCCCCACGCCTCCCTCCCCTAGCCTTCCTTGGAATTTGAATTTCAAAATTCAAATTCTTTCCAAATTTGGAAATTCCATTTATGGAAATTTTTCGAATGAATTCAAATTATAAATTAAATTAATTTGGATTTATTTAGAATTTTCCTAGTCACATTCATGTTTGGAAATCCCTCTCCCTCCTCCAATTCAATATAATTCCTGGACGTGGCCGTGAGTTACAGCAGCCTAAGAGTAATGTTCTGCCTTCTCCAGTAAGCCCGGATGGCTGCATAAGCCTCACTTGACAGGACAAACTGCTGTACCATTGTGTTAATTTGCTGTCAAACTGCTGTTGGGAGTATTTGGAAGACCAAAAGGGGTTTTCCACCAACAATTGCTGCTGCCTACGCATCTCCAGTTGTTGTCCAGTCGATTTAGTGGCTATCTTCTTGCTGCCCTGCTGTCCAAGAAGGCAAGGATCACCTTCCTGAATGTCTCCCAGCTTTGACATTGTTAGTTGTTCTTCATCCAGTACCTTGGTGATCAAACGGGAAGCTTCGTAAGCTCTCGTCTTTGGGTAAACTCTTCCCCCGACTCTTTTATCTTCGAAGTGCTTCTCAATTGTGGCAGTAGATTTATGACAATCACATTAATTCTTCTCCGCTAAAACCTAGTAATTAGAAGAGTTGTGTGAGGGACCTTTCATAGACTAATCTTATTGTTAGTTTTGGAATTTATTGTTGGAACGATCCATGTATGCAATGTCGGATTAAGTTGGCTGTCTTTTTGAACTTAACTTTTATTCATGTGATTTAACCTAAGCTAAGTGCCTTTTAATATTTATCTTATCGTTCAATTCTGCATAAGATCTTGCCTATTATTGCCTCTAAATCTAAGCGTGCAAACTTTCATTAAGAAAATCATTTTCGCATGGGATAGTTTCACATCAACAACCCGGTGGGGAAAGAGGTAAAAAGTAAACATGGAGTGACTATATGAATTTTACCGTTGGTTACTTCAAGGTTGTCGCAAGAAAAGCAAAGTCCCTCATCGCATAATAGAACGATCCAAAGTCAGGGGAAAAAAAAAGCAGCACTGATCATTGTAGAGCTTCTAAATTGGAGCATTTTCAGATGAGAAATAGACTACTGCACAACATCACATTTTATTTGTAACAATACAACGCTAACTAAATATAGATGCATATACTTCGAAATGATACCCTGGCTAAGCTAGCTCATCAAAGTCTAATAAGGTAAAGGCAAGATCCACCAAGAGAAAAAGAAAACTGAGAAGCCAAAAGAGAGAAAGACAGCAACTCAAAGGGCTATTGACAGTTTGGATGAATATTACCATGTCGTAAGGCGACCTATTAAGGTCGTCGTTCATGTCGGAGCTTAAAATAGATGAAGAAGAAGTTGATTAAGATTCACTTCATGTGGAAACGTGCCGAGTCATCTCGGTGGAATCAAACATGTCGACAAAAGGAGTATATGCCGAGGAAACAACTCCTGAAGTTTGTCTGATGACGTCATCGATGGACTACAACTGAGAAGAAGATCTGTATTTTTCAAATGGGGATGAATCAGATCCTGACATAACGTCGCAGATGGACCTTGTAAAGTTGGATGGTGATTCTAAATTTGCAAATGAATCTTCTAAGGCGGCTAAAGCTAGTTCTGAACGAGATGCTTCATCATGTGAATCGAAGTCAGATGAAGTTGCCCAAGTACAGCTACGAAGCGGCAAGATATTGCCATCTCCACCAAAGAAGGGGGTCTCCAATAAGGACAAGGGAAAGGAGATAATCATCAATGAAGAAATTATTCCTAAAGATCCCAAAAAGAATTCTGCTTCAAATAAAGTGATAAATTACAATACCTTATGTCATCTAAGAAATATCCCAACGCAACTCAGCATATACAACGCTCTTCTAATGTCAAAAGATCTTTGAGAAACTATGATTCAGGCTCTAAAAAAACTTGGAAGATATGAAGTATACTTTGTTGAACATTGCATGACTGAAGTTCTGCAGGTTCGGAAGGAGCCAATTATCACATTTGCAGAAGATGATCTGATGCTCGAAACAACAGATCACAATCGCCCTCTAAATGTTACTGCAGACAGAGACGACATTATGATCAGTCGAATCCTGATTAATCTTGGGTCCTCCATAAATCTCATAAGTTTAAAAGAACTGGAATCATTGTGCCTTGATGTGCATAATCTTGGGCTGGATAAACTAATGGTACATGGCTTCAACGAGAAGAGACAGAGACTATGGGATCCTTTGTATTTCCCCTTGTATTTGGATAACTTTATACATAGGCTAAATTTCATGTGATTGACGTGGACACCTCATTCAAGACACTTCTAGGTCACCATTGGTTGCACGAATATGGCATCGTCTTGTTAACCCTATACCAATATATGAAGTACCTCCGAGACGGAGAAGAGTTCAGGGTTTCTGGTGATATCCAACCCTATGTAGTCCACGAAGTGAAGATATAAAAAGATGTGAAGTACTTCATTCCAAAAGAGCTAAAGCCATCAAGCTCTCTTGAGGCTAAGACAACAAATTCAAAAACTGCAAAGCGGCTCAAGCAAGAAGGAGAGAAGAAACAAGAATGGAGATAGAAGGCAACGCCAACTATCCCTAAACCAACTACCAATTCTAAATCAAGCAAAGTTGTGCATCACCTAGGGAGTGACGCTGAGGAAGATGACGTCATCCTCGCCAAATCTAAGAAGATTTGTCAGTCTATAAATAAAGGGAAAAAGAAGACAGAATATTCAGATTTTGATTATAACTATGAGTCCACCTATGCAAGTACGGTATGATGTGTCTTCTCAAGAAAAATATATAACTTGCCAATATCATATAGCATATTCGTGGTCACGCCTCTTTTTCCGTGACATTTTAAGGAAATTATCACTTTAAAGGTGCATAATGTCGAGGAAACTCAAAACAATTTACGCACCCCCTCTAAGTGAAAATACCAGGCTAGCGAGCTTATTCTATATATCAGGAGATCGCCAAGAAGAGAATTTTGATTAGCTCGTCGAGCTGATCAATTCTGGAGAGATAATTCCTACAAGGACGCTTAGGTATTATACCAGAAGAATTCGAAGGCTGATACAAAAACAAGGGGTTCATGTCAGTGTCACTAAATGACAAACTCGTCTCTCATATCGCGGAAGGACGCCCTTATAAGAAGAGGCGTCAGATTTATTATGTGGAAGTATCCCCGAAAGGAGATGTTTTTGTGCAATAACATGTGGGGAAGTTGAATCCGATGACAACAGCAAGATAGAGTTCTACGAAATTAACCTTTTAGATGATCAGCACATAGAAGACAAACCTGCACTAGAAGAACTTGAGGATGGTATACATGCCACCACGATGGATGAGCTGAAAGAAGCTAACATGGGGACCGAAACAATCAAGACAAAAGTTTGCCCTCATAAAAGTACAGGAGAATCCAACATGAGACCAGCACTTTGAATCATAAATCCTACCATAGAAGAGAGGGAAAACATACAAATCAAGGGGAATTTTTCGGCGATTTGGATCGATTAATATATAGAATATCTAAAGACCGAAACAATCAAGACAGAAGTCAATGACCTTAGGTGATTCAAAATCAACGCAGCCAACTATTTAATCTTTGAAAGTGAACTATAGAAGATCGACGATATCACATCATCTGAGGTGTGTACAAGAGCAGGAAAAGAAGGAAGTGCTAAATGAAGTTCATTCGGGGGAGTATGGGAGTCACTCTAGAGGGAGAACACTAGCACATAGGATCCTTTAACAAGGATATTTTTATCAAACTCAAAGGATGTTGAGGAATTCTCTAAGAAACGTCTGGAATGCCAAAAGTTTGCCGTCATAAAAGTACAACCTTTGCACAAGCTCCAAACTATTAGCAGCCCCTCGCCATTCACCATTTGGGGGGATGGATTTGTTGGGCATTTTCCCCAATCCATAAGACAAAGAAAATTCACCATTGTAATGATCAACTATTTCACCAAATGGATCAAAGCCAAAGCACTTGCCTAAACAACCATGACCATCATAAGAAACTTCATTTGGAATAACATTATCAACCGATACGGGTCCCCTTCAACATCATCATGAATAACGGGCCCCAATTCACCAGCCAAAGCCTGAGGAAATTTTGTTGACCATAAAGGATCTGCCTCAAATTCACCTCGATCCAGCATTCTCAAACCAACGGTCAAGTAGAAGCTGCCAATAAACTCATCCTTCCTCAAGAAGAAAGTGGAAGGCGCCAAAGACAAATGGATCGACATGCCCCCCTCATTACTATGGGGCTTGAGGACAACCCCTTCTTCAACAACTCGATAAACATCCTATTTGCTAACCCATGGCGCAAAGGTCATTCTGCAAGTCAAACTCAATGTACCAAGCGAATAGGAGGCGACCAATCAGGAGGGGTTACAAGCGGCACAAATTTATTAGAAAAACACATAATGGAGGTCATACTAAAACTAAAGTAAAGAGTAGAATGTACTTGCGTGACAGAAAGAAGACATTCTGGCCTGGCGATCTTGTTTTGAAAAAGGTAGACGCATTCGCTCGACACATTGCACTCCATAAGCTAGCAAGCACCTAGGAAGGTTAATATATCATCAAGGCACAGGCCAGTCAAAGCACATACCAACTAAAAACCCACAATGGCAAGGAGCTACCAAGAATATGGAGCGTTGATAACCTTAAGATCTTTTATCCGTAGAAAGGAAACCTTCCTTGTATCTTGTACTATTATCCAAAAATAATAATAATAATCCCATCGCTCTCATACATTCTGCATGAGTAAGTCCTTCATAAGGAAAATTCTCAAAAATAAACTCGAGGAACTCTTAACCCCATTATTACAAAGTATGAGAAGGGCTTGTCCATGTAAGCTCAATTGCCCAAAACACTCGAGGAACTCAAGATGATGGTGCATACGGTTCGTGACTAATAGAGTGAATTCTTAAGGTTTTATGATAGGAATGCACTGAGCCCTAGATGTACGGCTCCAAAATAATAAGATAAAAACAACTGCAAAAGGGCTAGCCAATTCCAACCCAAGCTGTAGGAAAGCCATGGCCCCCAGGCACTCAAAACCAATAGGCGATACAAAGCCCCCAAGCGAAGGAAAGTCATTGCTCAAAAAAAGGTTCATTCCTTATTCCTTGCCAAACTGATACGATGAGGCGTGTTTCAATCCAAAAAGCCCTACTTAGGCAACTCAACCTCGTTCAGAGATGGAAGAAAAAGAGACACCAATAAACACTATATTAAAAATATAACAATAATCACTCAACCTTACGTAGATATTTGCACCAACAAAATACGCTTTGAAGTATGAGAGTTGCCATTCAAAACAATCTATCAATGGATTTTCCAAAACAAACCTCCAACTCAGAAAACCTATACCACTCACATACACTTTGGGCAAGTGGCCTAGTGTGTTTCACCAGATTGTATGATAATAAAAAGAAACACCCAACAAAATAAGAATCAATCTTAACAAGTAAAGCTTTTATTATTCAATGCTTCATTACAAATGTCAATACTCACAATAACCCCTAGGGCTTCAAGATCAAGAAAAAAATAAAGAAAATTAACAAATGGGCAAATGCAACTAAAAAACACAGCATTCGCCCACCATAAGTCCTCTTCTCCCTGTGAATCAGCCAAAGATGGAGAAAGCGGAGGTTTTAGAGTTGCAAACAACATGGGATTAAAGAAACCCATGTCCAAAGGACACCATTCCACTTCATTCTACCAAGTCATTTGTATAGGAATATGAGGAAAATACCTCATAATGACCTTCAAGGTCCTTAAAAGGCATTCAAAGAGAGCGATCTCACTCGTTGTTGCTCCCATGAAGACACTGCGGAAGATGAGGGAAGAGGATGAGCAGTGCACCATATGAGCACCACCACGGCCAGCTAACTCGTCAGTGAACCTGGCTACTAACCCATCACATAAAAAAAACTCCTTCCTCAAAACCAATATAAATTATGATTATTGATTCTTTCCCTCTCATTTGCCTATCGCAACTGCAGCTCCCTCGGTTCTCTAGCACTCACTATCATTATGAAGGCCACAATACTCAGTCACCCTTAAAGACCGATGCAGGGAGAAAGGCCCACCAACTCACTAAAACTTTATCAATCAATAAAACCAAGAAAGGAAGAGAAGTAAAGGCTACCAGTCAAAAAATCTGAACACACCATCCAAGAATAGATTAAACTTGTCCAACCATGCGCCCATCTTCTTGAATTTGTCCTTTGTCGCTTCCTTAGTCTCTAATACAAAGTATGCTTAAACATTGGTTGAATCCAACTCGAACTTGTGTTGTTGCTTAACCTTGGTGAGCTCATCCTCCAACACACTCACCCTCTCCGCCAAAACTAGCTTTTATTTCCTCTCATCTTCCAAGAGTTTCAACACCTCCTTGAGAATCATTACTAGGGATTCATCTCTCCTTGTATAATGTATGTGGAAGTAGTAGAGGAGATAAACATATTGTCAGATCTGCCCCAGCAAGTTCATAGCTGCAAAGTTGAGCTCCTCATAATCAAGATCTCTAACAACATGTTCAACACTCCATCGTAAAAGAATATTGCTTGGTCATAACACCACCTGGGCACTCGCTCCTCTTCCTCCTCTAGTCTCCCTCTCCTTTGTCACTGTCATTCAAAGAACTCGCCTCACCTTCGCTCGGTACATACCTCGTCGATCAACAGGCTTCTTATCCTTACGTACCACCTCCACAACTTTCTTCTCAAGCCACGTCATTGTTGTAGCCTCATCGATAATAATCCCCTAAGAAAGAGGTGGTTGTCGCTCCACGACCATCTAAGGCTTCTTCATCGAGGGTTCCTTGGAACTCACCTCTCCCTAAGAAGGTCTCTTCACCTTCTTAGAAAGGGGTGCCTCGCTATCCATAGTCACCGCAGGTATGACCCTCTTTTTCTTGCCTAGCTTCCTTGGGGACTCCAAGGTTGTCGGCAAGGTCTCCAAATTCTTAGGGAACTTGCACCTTGGCATCTTTTCTACAAAACAAAAATCATCATCAGCTATAGCAAGCTCAAGACAATTTGTTTTGCAACGACAATTTGAAAAGAAGTACTATAACAATGCTACATAAAAAAATCCTTAAAAAATGTTTTGGTGGGTGATATGGTGAAGAAAGATGAGTGATTCATTCTTAACAATGGACACCACTCGCTCTTCTTTTGAGGTCAAAGAGAAGTTGTCTTTTTCTTCTTTGTAAACGCGATCTGCCTAGCAGGCATGCATCAGCCTACCATGCTCTGGACAACTACAAACTTGGTCTTCTTAATTTTCAAGGTCCGTCGCTTTCATTGCAGTAGACAAGAACCACACACATCCATCTTTGAATGCATTCGCCATAAAGACAATCTTGAACAAAATCAACGACCAAGGAAGGTCGTGCTCGTGAAGATATGACACGAAGGAGATTATTGTTGCAATAGAATTCGGCTATAGTTAAGCAGGGACAATCCCAAAATAATTCAGCACCTCCTCGAGTTTGTCACATAGAGAAAAGTGCATCCCAAGATAAAATAGTCGATCGGCACCACCAACTCGCCATCAAGTTGGGAGTATATCCTTACAACCTCCCTCATCGACCAAACAAAAATAAATTCATGTGAAAAGCAATACGCCTTATACACGAACTTAGCATCCTTGGCAAGCACTCGAGGCCCAGGCAAATCACTCTTTGCAACACAACGACTTTCCTGCTAACCACCTCAAATTTCAGAATGAAAGGTTCACCAAACCTTGAAGATTTATTATCTTCTCCAATGTCATCAGCCAGGTGACAACCTCCTCCAACAAGATCGATTCCAGGAGAGGAAGATCAAAATATTGGGGGTGGAAAGTGCAAATGTCAATGCCTCTCTGGCCCGAAGCCCAATCACTCACCCGCAACACCTAGCACCTCCAATAGACCAAGAATTGGCCTTGACGCCTCTCGGACGACACCACCATCCACGACAACACCTTCGATCCCTACATGCTCCAAACTAGCCTCTCCAACAGCACCCTGATCTACGCCAACCTCACTTTATCATCATTGACGATGAGCTCATCTGCAGGAGATGGAGAACGCCTAGTAGCCAACGACTTTCTTGTCAACATCATGGAAAGCTCGTCTTAGAGCCCGCAAGGGGGACCGACAACAATTGGTCCTGCGACGTATCCCCTCAGTGGTACTTAAAGGTCGCCCAATGCTCTAAAGCCTTCCATGTCTTATTCACTCGGCAACTGTTTCAAAACCTCGCTTGATGATAGAATCAACTAACGCCCTTCAATGGGTGCGTTCTTTCCAAGCCAAGCATTTAATAAAAAAACTATACTTTTCTTGCTAACACTCACCTACGACAGGAAGAACCTCCATGAAACTCACCTTTGACTATACTAACTCCTCAAGCCCCATCGCCACAACATCACAACAAGTGAATTGTTTAGTCCTGTTGAGACTCAATAGTTCCTCCTCATCAATAATGGTGATTTCCCCATCTAGGGAAATCAGGGCGTCAGCCCCAGGCAAGTCTCCCTCGAGGGTAACCATCAGTACCTCAATAGTGGGAGTCATTCCTCCGACCTAGATATTTATCCTCTTTGTCAAAGAAGAAACGAATCCTACAAATCTTGTCAATTGAAGACCCTCTCCCAAATTCGCTTCCTTCCCAAATGAAGCTCTTATTGTGTCCAAAGCTTTATGTAAAGACAAGGGCGCTTTACCCAAGCAAATGATAGCTTTCCAAGACTCAATCTTGCAAGCACGAATCCTCGAAAGAAGATTCATTTTTCAAAAAAAGGGACTCTCTGCTCTCTTTGAAGAAATAGGGAAACAAGTTTGTCAAGGCGTGAAAACAGATATTTATAGAAGAATGACATCATATTACTTCAGCATCCTAGATTCAACTGAATTTTTGAGGCTACGATAAAGTAGGATAGATTTATGATAAAGTAGGACAGTAAAATTGTATTTATTTCTCTGATCTTATTAGGAAGTTTTCTTTAATATCATTCGCGTTCCCTTCTCGCAATTTGCCCATCGAGGGCCAAGTGAATTGTGGAAATTAATGCACATCCTTAGTTGCCTTCACAGATATTATTATGGATAGTGAATATATCATGCCAAGAATATTCCCTTTCAGGAGTAGATGCCTCAACAAACTCACCTATAGCCACCAGAGAAATTCACTAATGAGAGCACGCCACTCACCTATATCTACTGCCCTTCAACCGGGAATGCAGATCATCACTCACTTTGACCAAGTCCTTATCCTCGAAACCCCTCCAAGCTTGTTAAACTCACCTAGAAGAAATCACCTACCTCGACAATCCGTCACTCATTCCAACTATAACTCATCCCAGCAGGCTCGAGAACGTGCCAATCCTGCTCGCAATTCAACTTGCCATCATCAATAGGATGACATCGAGCCTCTTATATCATTTGTCAACACCATAAGACAACCCTCCGATTATACATCCATCCTCAGAACTCGCCCAACACCTAATCGCCTTCCCTTGAGATCACTCTATGATAGACTAGACATCAAATCTCTTATTTTACCTTTACAAGGGCCAATCGAGAGGCGCCACATGCCATAAACTAGTGTTGTATGGGCACCTGTTTGTAGCCCATATTTTAATCTTTTCCAATGTAACATTTTTTGTGACCCTCAAATCTCTATAAATACAGGGCGAATAGGAACAGTAAAGAGAGCTACATTTTGACTTTTTTGGCAGCTTACTTTCAATTCATATAATGGGTGAGAAAGTTAGTGAGAGAAAGTTCGCGTTTTTGCGAGAGAAAGTTAGTTTTTTTTTTTTCAAATTTCCTGCTTCCTCTTTTTTCGCGGCTTGTTCGAACGGCGATCTTTCGCCATCCCTACGGCGGCATTTGGTGGCTCCGATGGAAGGTAATCACCTAGCTACATCTGGTTCCTGGGCGAGCTTCCGAAAAGGGCTGAAGGTTCCTATGTAATCAGTTGCAGAAGTTTTCAATAGAGGTATGTCGCTCCTCAATGGTCAGAATAAAAGTTTTAAGAAAAAATCTTAGATGATTAATGAAGGAGGTTTGTTGAATACCAAGAAAGTTTTAGTAGTTTTGGGTAAAGGTAAAAATGTGATTATGGAGAATGAGTTCAAAAGCCCGGAAGCTACAAGCAACAATCCTAGATTTAAAGGTGTTATTGGGAAATTCGATTTGGAAGCGTCATCTTCAGCTAGGTCGAAAATTTATTCTAACTAATGTTTTAGTTCCATTTCTCTTCCATCTACTCCGATTATGAATGGTTCTAGTAATAATTTGAAGTTTTCGCTGGTGGTTGATAATATTAATCTTAAGGCGAATAAGGTAATTGAGGAATTTCCACAATTAAAAAATCGGGAGGACACTATGGTTGAACCTGGTAAAAGTAATTTTAATATTCAAGAAGATAGTAAGATACCTTATGTTGCTAATATGGGTCGGGAGGAATTACCTTTTGTTTGGACAAAAGAGCCAAATATCAGAATGAACAGGGCTCGTGTCTAACAGAGGATGGGAAGGCTGTTTTGCTAAATGCTAAAAAAGAGATTGAGAATGCAAAGAAGTTGGAGAATGTAGTTGTTGTCAGAGTATTTGGAGACAATATTCTGTTTCAGTTGATTTGTTTTGAACTAAGATTTCAATGGAATCGATTTGGGAAATTCCATATAACCGGATTGGGTCTTGAATGGGTGTTATGCTCGTTCGAGAATTCAAATATTATCCATGGTATGTTAATGTTCATATTGTGGGTATTGATAAATGGTCTCCTACGTTCTCGCCCTCTTCACTTCAGGGGATCTAAGCTCCAATGTGGATTAGAATGCCCAATTTGCCTTTGCAATGTTGGGATGAGATTAATATTTGCAGGATAGCTTCCCAAGTTGGCAAGCCTTATTTGTTAGATGGGAACATGTTTCAATGGGGTAGAAGAGAATTCGTTAGAGTTTGTGTTCGAATCCCATTAGATAAAAAACTTCCTTTTGGAGTTTGGGTGGAAGGAATGGTGGGAAGGTTCATTCAAAAAATTGAATATGAAGGTATCTCTAAACTTTGCTTTGAATGTGGCAAAAATTGGCCGTGTTAAAGTGGAGTGTTAGGATTTGAAGGTGGAAGAGGCCAAAGTTGCTGTGGAATCTAATTTAATCAAGAATAAGGATGTTTAGGTGGGCATTGTGGATGTTGCTAGTAAAGTGGATATTAACAAGAAGTCCAATTATGGGCCGTGGCTTCATGTTAAACATGGCAAAAAAAGAGTCAAACAAGTTGATGTAAGGAGGAAAAAATAGAATGGTGCTTCGGGTGTTTTCAAAAACGTTTTTGTTGCAAAACAGATTCAGCCTGTACAAGACAAAGGGAATTCAATTTCTGATGAAGGAGTAAGTATTATACCTGGTGTTATAGCTACTGAATTGGATTCTAATTTGGTAGTTTTGGATGGTCCGAGTGATGACAATGTTGCTGCTGTAAAGTCCTCTGTTATCTTGGATTCGAAAGGTCTTGACCGTGAGGTATATTCTTCGGAACCTACTATTTTGGTTCTTAAGTTTGATATTCTTTCTGGTTTGGAGGTCTGATCAGATTGAGAAGTTGGAGGTGGGCTCTGGTAGTACTGTTGAAGAGGGGGAGTTTGTAGTGGATAGTGAAGCTGCTAAGATTGTTGAGGGTGCTATTGTAGAAGGTGGTGGGGTGCTTGTTAGTAATGTGGTTTTGGAGGAGTTTAATGGGTCTTCTTGTCAGGATAATGGTGTGGTTGATCGTTCTTCTTCAGGGAGTAAAGTGAAGCTCCTTAAAGAACTTAAGTCTCTAGGTTTGGGTAATGTTATTACTCGTAACAGGAAGATGCATGGTGGTAAAAGTAAAAGGAGTGGGGGTCCTTCTCCCTTGATTAATCAATGACTTCTTTTGCATTTTGGAATTGTAGAGGGGCTAAGAAAAGGGAGGCCTCTCTATATCTCAAGGAGTTCGTTAAAGACAATGATGTTCTTTTTGTTGGTCTTGTGGAAACAACGTTAACTCTATGGATAAAGTGCAAATTCTCAGCTTTTTCGAAAAGAATTGGGATTTCTTTATGGTACCTTCTGATGGTTTTTTTGGTTGTTTAATGGTTTTATGGAGCATGGATTTGGCTTCTTTCTTTGTGGTTAAAGTTTCTTCTCAAGTTATTTTTGGTAAACTGAATGTGAATAATAAAGGAAGTTGGATTGTTTCAACTGTGTATGGGAGTACAAATACTCAAGAAAGGACTTTATGGGATTGTTTGGAGCTGTATTCTTCTGAAAATCTTCCTTCGATAATTGGTGGAGATTTTAATTGTGTTGTCTCATGAGGAGAAAAGTGGAGGGAAAATTTTTTATTATCTCAAGGTGTTAAGGATATAAAGATGTTTATGAATAACAACGATTATCATGAGGTTGGGTTTGTCCCCTAAATTTGCTTTGGTGCAATAATAAATCAGGTGGTGCTCGTATACTGGAAAGACTTGATAGATGTCTAATAAATTATGTGGCTATGAATTCAATTCATCTTGCTCTTGTGAAACATCTGTCTCGAGTAGCCTCGGACCATTATCCTATGGTTTTGGAGGTCTTCAAACTGGTTTTTTTTCACAATAGAGGTATTCCGTTTGAGGATGTTTGGTCTTCTTATCATGGTGCTTATGCAATTGTTGAGAAATCTAGGAAGAGGTTTGGGGTAATGATCCAGCTATGTTACTGAATTTAAAATTTAAAAGAACTTTAAGGGCTTTGTTTTATTGGAGTAAAGCCAATTTTAAAAGTCTTAATTTGTTGAGGAATTCATTAAAGAAGGAAATCTTTGATTTACACATGGAAGAGGTGGAAGGCAACTTTCCTGATGATAAGCTAGTGTTGTTAAGAGCCAAGATTAATGAACTTAACACTACTTTTGCTCTGCTTAATATTTGGTGGAAACAAAGGGCAAAAGCTAAGTGGATGGAAGAGGGAGATTCAAATTCTTCTTCTTTTCATTCTTTTGCGAATGCTAGGAGTTCAAATTGGATAAATCATATCAAGGATGAAAGTGGTATTTTGACTGATAATCAATTGGAGGAGTAGGAAATCATCACAGATTTCTTTAGGAATAAATGGAGGGAGAGGTGTTGCTTGCTCCATGGTTGGCCGAGACCTATGATTTCAATTGATGAAAGTGATCAAGTTAAACTGGAGGCTGAATTTTCAAGGAAGAACTCCAAGTGGTAGTGGACAATTTGGGAAATAATATCTCTCCAGATATGGATGGGATTACTTTTTCTTTCATCAAAAGCTATTGGAAAATCATTCATCAAGATATATGGAATGCTATAAATCATTTTTTTACAACGGGAACTATGCCCCATACTTGGAAGGAAACTCTTATTGTGCTTATACCCAATGTAAAAAACCAGACGGTTCCCTCAAATTTTCATCCTATTAGCCTTTGCATGTCTATTTATAAATTAGTGGCCAAGATGTTGTTAAACAGATTGGAGGGAGTCATTCACAAAATTATCTTTGTTGATCAAGCTGCCTTTATAAAAGGCCGATATTTATCTAATCATGTTTTATTGGCTCAAGAAGTGTTTAATAAATTCTGTTACTCCAAAGCTAAGAAGGGGCTTGTGGCTATAAAAATTGATATGGAACAAGCATATGATAATATGGGTTGGCAGTCTCTAAGGCAAGTTCTCAAATACTTTAATTTCCTGTCAAGTTTTCGGAATTATTATTGCAATGTGTTATGGATCCAAAATTTTGTATTTTGATCAATGGGATTAAATCTAATTGGATTGAAGTAAAGAGTGGATTTAGACACAGGTGTCCACTATCCCCTTATCTTTTTATAATGTGCTCTCAATTTATGTCTGATGCTTTTTACCAAAGTGGCAGCAAGATGGGAATTCAAATTGCTCTAAGTGCTCTCAGATTCTCATTTGCTTTATGCATATGACATTCTTATTTTCATAAGCTAGCATCAAGAAAGTAAAAAAGATGAAAAATATTTTGACCAAGTATTGCAAATGGTCAGGTCAAAAGGTGAATGACAACAGATCAGCTATTTTATTTGGGAAATATGTCAAGCTGAAAAGGAGGAAAGCTATTGCAAATCAATATTGTTAATGAAATGTGTTATCTTGGAGTGAAGATAATGTTAAGAAGGATGGTTGGTTCTGATTTCCAAAAGCTGATTGAAGTGGCTTTGAACAAATTGAACACTTGGGATAAGAATTTTATTTCTTTGGAAGGAAGAATGGTTTTGATGAAATCAACTTTTTTATCTCTTCATATGTTCTTGTCTACACATTCTTTGGTACCTGTGGGGATTTTGAAAGAATTTGACAAAATGTGTAGAGGGTTCTTATCGAAAAAACAAAACGGCAAAGATGGTATGCATTATGCTTCTTGGAAATTATTATGCAAACCGAAAGAGAAAGGATGTCGTGATTTGTTCTCTGCTATTTCTAAAGTGGGACCTCTTCGTGTTAAATTTGTTTGCAACTTTATCATGGATACTGATTCTTTGTTTAACCGTATCTTAAGAGCTAAATATGCTACAAATATCTGGAATCTATGATGCACCGACACGGACACGGCGACACGGACACGACACGACACGGACACGGGACACGGCAATTTTTAAAAATATAGGACACGGGTGCGGCGTGGACACGGCATAATAATTTTTTAATATAATATATAAAAATTAAGGTGACATTATAGTAAAAATGTCAAGCAATAATAAATCAATTTATGATAACTTATTTAGCTTATAACATAAAGATGTTTAGTACAAAATGTCTAGTACAAAGTACAAACACAAAAATATAAGCAAAAAATCATTTAATACAACATGAAAGTCTAACTACTCAATAGAGGGAATAATAAAATTAGATTCAGATGTTGGTCTTTGGCCTTCAATATCATCATCATTGAATATCATTGCTTCCAACTCTGGTTCATCTAGAGAAAGATTTGCAACCTCCAATAATCCCATATCATCAAGGCACTCGAACCCATCTCCAGCAACATCCCACATCTTGTTATCACCTGTCATATAAAGTGAGGTTTTCCTTGATAGAAGACAAAGATTATATTCCTCCTAAATCATAATGGATATTCTCTATTTGAAGTACTATCCTTCAACATAGAAATTATAATTGATATGAAGTGAAATCAAAATATCTCAATAATAAGACAACATGAATACAACAATATATCGGTCTTTCGGGGTCCAATGGGGCTCTCCCCTAGTGGGGTTCGACCTGCCAGGGTAAGAGTAATTTTGAAGTTTTGCTTGTTTTTAAAGTTCGTAAGTTATTTGTATGGAA
>NW_021318618.1:479504-481783 GCF_001605985.2 Dendrobium catenatum | reverse complement strand
ATCCTAGATTCAGCTTCATCAACTTGTCTGTTCAATTCAATCAACTGCGACGTAGTAATCTTAGGACACATTTTTATTCCATGGCCAGAAATTTTAAGTAGATGTGCCTTCACCCTAGAATAAGATCCTTTGTAGGTGCCACCACAATAATTGCATTTGAATGACACATTCCCTCCTCCTTCAAATGTTTTTCCTAACTTTGTAACATGAATCCATAATGACTTATCAGTTTCTACAGATGGCTCTTTTGAACCTTCACCTAATCCACTCCCGCCAGCAGCCGAGCTCATTTTGCTAACAAACCAATCATGCATATGAATACATCAAATTAAATTGATATAAAGTGAAATAAAAAAAAATCACAACATGAATAAAACAATATACCGGTCTGCCGGGGGTCCAAGGGGGCGCTGCCCCCCTAGCTTATAAAATTTTATTGTAAGGGTAATTTTAAAGTTCTGCTTGTTTTTAAAGTTCGTAAGTTGTTTGTATGTGAAGATACCGAGTGGTATCAAGCATGTACCTAGCAGTACCGAGCATATACCTACCAGTACCGAGCATGTACCTACCAGTACCGAGCATATACCTACCAGTACCGAGCATGTACCTAGTAATACCGAGCAGTACCGAGCATGTATCTACCAGTATCGAGCATGTACCTACCAATACCGAGCATGTACCAACCAGTACCGAGCATGTACCTACCAATACCGAGCATGTACCTACCAATACCGAGCAGTACCGAGCATGTACCGACCAGTACCGAGCATGTACCTAGCAGTACCGAGCATGTACTGAGCGGTACCGAGCATGTACCTAGCGGTACCGAGCCTGTACCTTAGGTTTTTCAACAATGAAGAGAAGAAATGGCGAAATCCACTTACAGGTCTTGGCTCTCTTGCGCGCAGAAGGTGCTTTGTTTGGCCTTGATAGCGAACTTTGCCTCGAATGACAGCAAAAATAACGCAAGAACGAAGGAATGAGAAAGACGAACTCTGCTTGGCCGAGCAGAAATGACGAAGAAACGGGAGGCAAAGGCAGCGGGCTCCGTTTGGCGTCGACTGCGAGCTCTCCCAGTCCGCCCTAGAAGATTTCTTTCATGGATCGAAAAAATAGGGCTTCTCATTAGCGGAAAAGGCTAAATAGAACTGACGATTTTATCATTTAATAACCGGACACGAGTGTCGGACACGCGTGTCCGATTTAAATTTTAATGTTTTAAATTCCGACACTCCAATGCCGTGTCGGACACGTGTCCATGCCGTGTCCGACGCGTGTCCGTGTCCGACACGTGTCCGACACTGCATACCCTCTTTAAGAGGCGTGTCGGTGCATCATAGTCTGGAATTTATCGGTGAAGAAAGGGAGTTCTACCACTTGGAGAATTTTGTATGATGGTGCATCCTATCTTCGAAATATTATAAGATGGAGAGTTTCTAATGTCATGAATGTTCTCACTAGACATTTGCAAGGATGTACCTTGGTGTATTCCTTTTGCTGATGAAATTCTTCTTGTTGATAAGACTAGGGAATTGAAGGTAAACTTGAATTATGGATTGCAACCTTAGAGTCTAAAGGTTTTCACTTCAATAGATCTAAAACTAAATATATGGAGTGTAATTTTAATAGTAATAAACCTACTGAGGGGATTGTGACTTTGGGCGATCAAGTCAATAATAAGAGTACATGTTTTAGTCAATATCTTGGATTTATTGTTCAGATTGATGGTGAAATAGATGGGGATATTATCAGAAGAATTAAAGATGGATGGTTGAAGTGGAGGAATGCATCGGGCTTGTTGTCTGATAGAAAAGTCCCCATCAAACTTAAAGGAAATTTTATAAGATGGTGGTGAGACCTGCAATGCTTTATGGTGCCGAATGTTGGCCATTAAAAGAGAAGCATAATACTAAGTTAAGTGTTACAGAGATGAGGATGCTCATGTGGATGAGTGACTTTATCATTAGAGATGGGATACAAAATGAGAATATACGTGAAAAGGTTGGAGTAGCTCTAGTGGAAGATAAGAGTAGAGATAGTCGCTTTAGATGGTTTGATCACATAAAATGGTGGCCTTCTGATGACCCGGTTAAGAAAATAGAGGTATTAGATTTGACTTATGTTATGAAAGTTAGAGGTAGACCTAAAAAGACTTGGTTAGAAAATATTAGAAATGATCTTTCTTTATTAGATTTAAACAAGACACAATGGAGAAAAAGGATTCATGTAGCTGATCCCATATAGTGGGGCAAAGGCTTGATGTTGTTATTGTTGTTGGA
>NW_021318618.1:450251-478684 GCF_001605985.2 Dendrobium catenatum | reverse complement strand
TAAGATGGTAGTGAGGCCTGCAATGCTTTATGGTGCCGAATGTTGGCCTTTAAAAGAGAAGCATAATACTAAGTTAAGTGTGGCAGAGATGAGGATGCTCAGGTGGATGAGTGGCTTTACCCTTAGAGATAGGATACGAAATGAGCATATACGAGAAAAGGTTGGAGTAGCTCCAGTAGAAGATAAGATTAGAGAAAGTCGCCTTAGATGGTTTGGTCACATAAAAAGGCGGCCTTCCGACGACCCAGTTAGGAGAGTAGAGGTATTAGATTTGACTTATGTTAAGAAAGGTAGGGGTAGACCTAAAAAAACTTGGTTAGAAAATATTAGGAATGACCTTTCTTTATTAGATTTAAACGATAATTTGACTTTTAATAGGACACAATGGAGAAAAAGGATTCATGTAGCCGACCCCACGTAGTGGATAAAGGCTTGATGTTGTTGTTGTTGTTGTTGTAGTCATGGATGTTCTTACTAGACATTTGTAAGAGGATGTAGTCTAGTGTATTCTTTTTGCTGATGATATTCTTCTTGTTTATAAGATTATAGAGGGAGTTGAAGGAAAACTAGAATTATGGAGGTCAACTTTAGAGTCTAAAGATTTTCATTTGAGTAGAACAAAAATAAAATAAATGGAGTGTAATTTTAATAGTAATAGTTCTAGTGGGGGCATATGACTTTGGACGATCAAGTCATTAATAATAGTACACATTTTAGATATATCGGGTATATTGTTCAAAGTGATTATGAAATAGATGATGATATTATTAAAAGAATTCAAGTTGGATGGTTGAAGTGAAGGAATGCATTCGGCCTATTGTGTGATAGAAAAGTACACCTCAAACTAGGAAATTTCTATAAGATGGTAGTGCGACCTGCAATTCTTTATGTCATAGAATGTTGGCCGAAAATGATACTAAAACAAAACATAATTGAAATTGATCTAATCCCCCTCTATTGTACTTCAGTTGAATAGTTGGATTTGTCCTACAAGAAACCATGCTTGCATCTTTTTGAAATATGATAACAAATTTGAGAATTAAATGATTTCTTCATGCATTCACTTTCTCCTCTCTTTTTTTTTTTTTTCTCTTTCCTTTATTATTCCTATATCTAAGTCTCTTAACTTTCTCTAATCTCTAAATCAGCCAGCCAAATACCAAAATAAAAGCATTGAAAAAAAATCATTTGGTTTTGGCATTTATAGGATTTAAAAAGGTGAAATTTCCAAACAAAAAATCAAATTCAATATACAATTTTAAATTGATTCATAGGAATAAAATTTAATGATTATTTTTACTTAAGATGCTTTGTATTTATTCATAAAATTAGCTAAGAAAAAAATGGGTTCCAATAAATTATAAATCTTAAAATTGGAGGAAAGATTATTATGTACTTGTAAAAATAATCTATGACACCTCTTCTTAATTATGCATGGAGGCTGACCGAAGATTTGCATAGTCTCAATTTTTTTGTAGTTTTTTATAAGCATATCAGCCGAATTCTCAAATCCTATTATTTTATTCAACAATAAGATACCCACTTCCAACAAAAATTAGATGTTTTTCTTATTGCAATATTACATTTTTTGCTAGATGTACAGCTTTCAACCATCATAAGAAAAGAATACTGTCATCCTATTTTTCTCCTAACACTTCCTAAGAAATCTCCAGTCAAGGTATTATTTTCTTGGTCTCTGTAACTATAATATAGAAATAAAGAAAATTGTTCCCTTCTCTTTCTAATTCAAATTCTTTTTCTTCTATTTTATTAAAAAGAAAAGAAGGGGATAAAAGACTATCAATCCTTTCCTATACAAAATCTAGCTAATAAGTGAAATACACAATCTAGTCTTCTACTTATATGGTATACAAGGCCATTATCTTTTATTATTTTGTAACTATGATTACCCATTGATAGTAGTATCACCTAAACATATAGATAAATCATTTTGTGCCTCTTCAAGTCAGCAGTTCAACACCCAAACAAACATCGTCAATCTAACATTTTCATGTTAAACTTACTAAATATCAAAGAGACGTTTGTAATAACTTTGAAACTACACAAAATCCATTTCACTGTTTCCAAATTTGTCTTTACTGGATTTGAATTATAACTTCATACAACTCACACTGCACGAGCGATATTAATTGTAGGGCACACCATATCAATTGTAGGGCACACCATTAATAAATAAACTATTGGAGCATAAAAAATTTTAACATTTTGTTTCATCACCTTGCTTGTTTCAAGTGTTTGTTGATTTAAGAGTTTAAAGTGACAGGCCAAGGAAATAATTTTTTCAATTAACATATTAAATTTATTTAGCACTTTATCAACATAATTAACCTGAGATAGCTTCAAAATATTGGTCAAGTTATCATAAGTAATTTCAATCCTTCATTTTTTTTCCTTCTCCCGATCTTTCATTTTAATCTCCTTCAATAATTGTTCCTTCAATTCTTTAATTTCAATAATATTTACTCTAAAAATTAACATATCAATCATCTAAAAGAAATATGACACAACTTATTGTTAGGCCGGTTCACCCTGAACCGGCCCAGCCAACCCAAGGGCCGGCTCAGGTTTACAGGAGCCGGAACATGTCTGCCTCCTTTGCTCTTGCCCGCCCACATGGTGGGCCCCACTAGCCTAATGGAATTCAAATTCAAAAAGCGGGGGCGGCTAGGTCTTGGGAGGGAGATTAGATTAGGAAAGTTTTTGTATTAAGAGCATGAGATGTTTAGGGAGGGATTATGTTTTGTTTGGTTCTCCATTAGGGTTTCTTGGCGACTTGGACTCTAGACTCTCTTGCCTAGAGATTTGGGAAAGATGATCCTCCTCTCGAATTGAGGATCACTTGGATCTTGTTTTCGTGCTTGTTTTGCTTTGATTTTCGTACGCAAATCTATAATTTGTGTTGTTTTTTCTCCCAGATTTTGTGTTATTCTCGTTGTTTTTCACCAATTCGCGGTAGATTTGATTGCGATATCAAGAATTGCATAATAAAACGTTTCCAAACCGACCAGGGAGGAGATTTATATGAGTAGTTCTTTACTCTGACACAGGAGAGATCAGTAGCAGACTACCGGGAGCGATTTGAACACCTGGCCAGTAGGAAGGAACGATTATCAGCTACTGTATTAGAGGGGAATTTCATGAAGGGGTTGAAGGCAGAGATCCGAACAGTAGTGAAGGTTTTGATGCCTCGTGATTGGGGTAAGCTATGAAGTTGGCATAGCTAGTTGAAAATCAGAGAAATCTAGAGAGGGGAGCCAAGAGTAGCAGCACAGGGAGCACTTACAGGATGACATCCACCCATTTAGCACCTAAAGGTCTAGCAACAGGAGGAAGTCGGGAGGCCACCAGGGAGAAGACTGTAGGAGGGAGTGAGGGAAATTTCAAGTGGCTGATAGAGAAGGAGATGCAAGAGAAGAGGGGACTAAGGGATTGTGCTTCAGGTGCGATGAGAAATATACGCCAAGGCATTGGTGTAAGGATCGAACTCTTCAGGTTCTCAATGTCTGTGATAATGAGGAAATTGAGGAGGGAGATGAGGAGGGGTCAGAGGAGGAGATGGAGGAGAAGCTGTATTTGGATCTGGCCGAAGTTTCCCTAAACTCAGTGGTAGGATACACTACGAATCATACCATGAAAGTGAAGATGGAGATAGAGGAAAGGGAGGTGGTGGTGTTCATTGATAGTGGGGCTACTCACAATTTCATTTCCACTCAAGTCGTCGACCAATTAGGAGTGAGATTGGTGGATACCGGTTGTTACGGGGTAATGATGAGTACGGGGAAGGTAGAGAAAAGTCAGGGGATCTGCAGAGGAGTGCTACTGACTATCCAAGGGATTCATGTGAGGGAAGATTTTCTTCCACTAGAGTTAGGGAGTACAAATATCATCTTGGGGATGAAATGGCTACAGACTTTGGAAGACACCAAGGTGAATTGGCGAGCACTCACAATAGAGTTGATGGTAGATGGAAGGAAAGTGGTGATTAAGGGAGATGCAGGGCTATCCAAATCCATGATTTCTCTTAAAACTATGGTGAGGGATATATAGTTGGCCGATGCAGGATATTTGTTGGAGCTACACAGTTTGGAGGGAGCTAGGTTGGAAGAGGGAGGGGACATACCCCTCTCCATATAGCCGCTGATTCAACAATTCCAAGAAGTGTTTCAGCCACCTCAGGGATTGCCATCGTAGAAGGAGCAGGAGCACGCCATCATTGAGGGAGGGTGTGTCACCCATCAGCATACGGCTTTATCGCTACCCCCAATTTCAGAAAGACGAAATTGAAAAATTAATTAGAGAGATGCTGGGGGCAAGCATCATCAAACCCAGTGTTTGTCCCTGCTCTAGTCTAGTTCTATTGGTGAAGAAGAAGGACGGCAGCTGGCGATTCTGTGTGGACTACAGGGCGCTCAACAAGGAAACTATACCTGGCATGTTTTCAATACCAATTATTGATGAGCTGTTAGATGAATTGAGTGGCATAGTGACCTTCAGCAAGATAGATCTGAAATCAGGATATCATTAGATCCGAATGAAGGAGGATGTGCCCAAGACTACCTTCAGAACTCATGAGGGATACTATGAGTTTCTTGTGATGTCTTTTGGCCTCACCAATGCTCTAGCCACTTACTAGGCACTTGTGAATAAGATTTTCAAACCTTATCTCAGACGATTTGTATTGATATTCTTCAATGACATCCTAGTCTACTGTAAGACAGAAGAGGAGTATTAGGAGCATTTAAAAAGGGTGTTAGAGGTGCTGCAGAAGCACTATTTGAGAACCAATTTGAAGAAGTGCTACTTCGCACAAGCCAGTGTAGAGTACTTGAGCCATGTTGTATCAAAAGAAGGGGTGGCGGCAGATCTGTCCAAAATTAAGGTAATGCTGAAGTGGCATGTGCCTAAAAATCTAAAGGAGCTGAGGGGATTTCTAGGACTAACAAGTTACTACAGAAGGTTTGTAAAGGGCTACAGCACCATAGCATGGCCACTCACTGAGCAATTGAAGAACGGTTTTCTATTGGGGGAGGCGGCAACATCAGCATTTGAGAGTCTGAAGAAGGCAATGACTATGGTACCGGTCCTAACTTTGCCAGATTTCACTCAGATCTTCATAGTGGAGACAGATGTGTCTGGGTACGAATTAGGTGTAGTGCTTATGCAGAGTCATAGACCCATTGCCTATTTCGCCAGGTATTGACTACTATAGCTAGGCTGAAGTCAATTTATGAAAAAGAGTTAATGGCCATCATTTTGGCCATCCATAAGTGGAGACCCTACATACTATGGAGGTATTCAATTGTCAAGACATCAACGGATCTTGAAATACCTACTGGAACAGCAGATGGTGACAGAGAAGCATCAGAGGGGGCTGTCCAAGTTGTTGGGGTGGACACCCTTACACCATGGTGATAGTAGCATCAGCTTTCATCAGAGATGTGGTCAGATTGCATGGACTACCAAAGGCGATATTATCAGATAGAGATGGTGTTCCTCAATCACTTTTGGAGGGAGTTGTTCAGATTACAGGGGACAATTCTGAAGAGGAGCACAGTTTACCACCCACATACGGATGGCCAAACGGAAGTAATCAACAAGAGCTTGGAGACTTACTTGAGATGCTTTGTGTAGGAGACACCCAAGCTATGGGCCAAGTAGCTATCATAGGCTGAGTACTGATACAACACATCTTTTCATTACACTTTGCAAATGTGTTTTGTACAGACGGGATTGTGGGCTCCAAAAATTCGGCCCCGGCCTCCCCGCCGCGCATGACAGTGTTTTTTATTTGGTGAGGGAGTTTTAACGGAATAAGTTCCAGGGTAAATTTTGGAAGGCAGATGGGTTTGTAGATAAGACACTACCGAGAGATTTCGCCCTCATTTTCCGAGGACTTTATGATCTGAGTTCTGGTTTCCTATAAGCGCAAGCCCCTATAGTTAATTACCCCTCCCGATCACGAGAGAGAACTTTCGATTAAGGCTAGTCATCAATCAGATACGTAGAAATACGCATTATCTAGCATATAGTAGCAGCATAGGTTTGGGAATTCAAAAATTTGAAGGGTCTGGATGTTTGAAAATTTTGATATTTAAAATAGAAATTTCCACCATCTTGCACTTAAAGCGGATGGTGGAGGAATGGATGATGGACCCGATCAAGATCCCATGATTCCGTCGTCCCGGGCCATCGTGGTCCCTAGTCTACTTAGTCAGAGAAGGTAGTCGACCCAACCTAACAGAAGGATCATTGTTGGCAGCCATGGGTTGCTTCGTCCAAGGGGACCTTGTAGAGCTGGGATGGATATTTGCCTAAGGGGACAAATTTGAATCCACCTTAGCTAACAGAGGGCGTTGTGCCATATCGATCATATTCTATTGATTTATATCTCAAGGATTTGATGCCAATAGGAGCGTATTAGCTCTGGCCATAACCGGTATTTTGTGGTGCCATTTGGCAGCAAAATAACTCAGTTCAAAGGGCCCCGGGTCATAACCGTTTATCCTACGGTGCCATTTGGAGGCAAAACCGCCGGTTAGAGGACACGTACCACGTCCTTACTGGCAAGAGATTGTTTGAGAATGGATACTAGTAATATTTTCAATTAGGCATTAACACTATGTGAGCTGAAGTTATATTTGAATTTGTCCACCTCGGCAAACTGTTGCAGATGGTGGATGGATTTTGCTATGAGTGATTGATGGATGATTTCAAATTTAAATAACTTAAATTTTGGAATTTTTGGATTTTGAGTGGACTTTTGGGAGGCAATTAAAATGTTTGGAATGAACCCCTCTGGTTGAGATTTTCGTTCAACACAGTCATCATCGGGGTGTTTGGGATCATTCATTGACCAAACCCTGTCGACCCTATAAACTTGCCGATAGGGGATCAGGTTTTGTAGGCTTCATGCCTTTGTTTAGTGAATTCTCTTAATTGTAGGCCTTGAAGGCCTAATATGCATTGGTCGCCACAACCGTGTATTTGTTTGAAGGTTCGAACCCTGTCGACCCCTATAGATCCGTAGAGAAGGATCAGGTTCGAACCCGAATTCACTTGTTGACCTGCGCAGCATCCCTAGGCGTCACGTGTGTACAAATAACACGCTCGCCGGGGCCCATGCGGGTTGAGATTGTACTTTCCCCCCTTTTAGTGTACCTATGTGTATACAATCTACGATGCACGTGCAGGGGTATCTTGAAATAGTTGTAGTTATACAAATAACTATCATTTGGATGCACACAACTTTTCATTTGAGAGATTATGTATGCCTTCTGTCTGCTAGTACGAGTATTGCGGATCCGGTGGCGGGCGTTGTAGATTGTAGACGCCTTCTGTCTGCTTGTATAAGTGTTGCAGATCTGGTGGCGTGACATTATAGTCTTGATGTTATGAGGCATCTCCTCGTCTTCATGCTGACTTCCCTTTTCTCATTCACCGGGGAGAGTCTTTTTGAAGTTTGTAACCGTAGCTTTGAAAAGGACTCTTTCAAGCTCTTTAGTGTAGTAAACTTATTATCTTTGAAATTTGTGGATGTCAAAATTATTTTCTTTTTAAATACAGGACCAGGCGAAGTTTAGTTGGAATTTGCTCAAACATCTCTTCCATTCCACCAGGAGCTGTTCTTTTTCGTACGTTGAGTTGCCCTTGTACCCGACATACTTGAAGATCTTAATCACTGTTGTCATAGGTGATATATATACTTGTGCCCACAGTGGTTCGTTGTATCTATGATGTATCCACTGTTGTTATCCACAAGTGGTTTATGTTCATTTGCAGGGAACTCATTGTATCCACTACCACTTCTTAGAAATGTTCGTAGGAGAGCCATTATTTTCTACATCATATCCACCTGTCAACAATCTCAGGTGGGTTTTGCTAATTGTACTTGTTTACAGGGGACGATCCTCTTTCATACACCGGGTTGCCCTTGTACCTGACGTACTTGAAGATCTTGATCACCACTGTTGTAGGTGATATCCGTACTTGTGTCCACAGTGTCCACAGTGATTCATTGTACTTACAATACACTGTTGTTATCCACAAGTATCCATTTGCAGGGGACCGCTGCATCTACTACGACCTCCTGAAAATGTTTGTAAAAGACCTATTGTTTCTGCATCATATCCACCCTTTCACCAATCCCATGTGGGTTTGTTGATTGCATTTGTTTGTGAGGACGGATCTTATACTATCAGTTGATAGCAAGGTTTAAAATTGCGTAACTGCGCCTCGAGGCGGTTTTCGTCCGTGAGGCGAGGCGTAAGCCTCGAGGCGGTCTGAGGCGTAAGCCTCACGAACACAGAATTGCGTAAATGAAAAATTAAGGATTTTAGCAGGAAAATAATAGCAATATTGGAAAATAAGAAAGTAGATGCAATAAAATTATGTCCCAAAGTACAAAATCACAAAATATCAGTTTAACAAAACTCTCAAAATACAAAAAACATATAAAATGAAATCATATCCCATCACAAAATATCAGTCTTCAAGTGAATCTTCTTCTCCAATTGTATCTATGAATGCCATGTCATCTTCATCTTCAACATGACTCACTTTTCTCTTCCCTGTTCATTAAAAGAAAAGATTATTAGCATATTAATTGGATGAACCACTCATTATCAGGCAGACTGGCAGAGAACATATACCTTTACTTGCAGAGCTAGTAGATGTGTGTGGTGTAGTACTAGTGGATGTACCCGTTTGATCTGCTTCGCCCCTCAATACATCCACATTTAGATCTTCTACCTGTAAGTCTGATAATGATAAATCTGCCTCATCATCTATGAACCACTCATTATCAGACGACAGATCATCACACACCAACGGGTCTTCATCATCTTTCAACCCCTTATTCCTCAACCTCCTATCTCTTAACCTCTTGTTGTGCATTATGTATACGAGGGAGTTCATTCTGAGTGTAGATAGTCGATTTCTTCTCTTTGTTTGCACTTGACTATATGTACTCCAATTTCGCTCACACCCAGAAGAAGAACAAGTGAGGCCCAACACTCTCACAGCAAAACTCTGTAGCTCAGGGGTGGAATCACCAAATTGGATCCACCATTCAACTGTTTTCAAGAAGAAAATATAATCAAAATTCAGAACTGAATAAAGTGTATTGCATTTACCAAATTAATTATACCTGGAGACCGTTTAGAAATGGTAGTTTTTGCTGCATTCAAACCAAAAAAACCCTCTTTATTCCGGAACAGAACAAGCTGTAAATCTGCAAGCTCCCTATCTGCCTGCTCCGGTATTAATCTTTCCATACAGTGATATAGACCAAGCTTAACTTCCGGATTTGAAGATTTTTTCTCTGAATATTGAAATTGAGGGTTAAGATAATATGCAGCTGCATGTAGATGTCGGTGTAACTGCACCTCCCACCGAGCATCAACGATATCCCAAATCTCCCTATAACTTGCCTCCTCTCCTCCCAAGTTATGTGCAATCAACTCCTTGGCCTCATCCATAGCATTATAAATAAAACCCATAGCTGGTTTCTTCTCTGCATCCACTAAGCGTAGAACTTGCACTAAGGGTCTCGTGCTCAAAATGGCATAGGTCACAGTAGCCCAAAATTTATCATTCAGAATTATCTTTCTTATCTCCTTTCCCTCACTCTTCTTCCCCCAAGCAGAGTTTAGCCATTCAGTTGATGTAAACATGGCTTCCAAAGGTTGCCTCACCTCCATCAAGCTCTGCAGTGTCAAATAGGAGGTGGCAAACCTATAGATTCACAGTGCCCAAATGTTAAAACTACGAACATACAGTTGGAATGATTTACAATGTAAAAAATATGAACATACCTAGTGGTTGCAGGTCGAATGATTTCTTTCTTTGAAAATTTTCTCATTAAGCTTAAGACCCAAGAGTGATTGTAGATGAATTTTGTAATCTTCTTCGCCCTAACAAGAGCACTCTTGTGCTGAGGTAAGTCACCAAGATCCTCCAATATGAGATCAATACAATGTGCTGCGCAAGGTGTCCAATAGAGGTGTGTCCTCTTCTCCATCAACATCTGACCAGCTGCTTTGTATGCACTGGCATTATCAGTCACTACCTGGACAACCAACTGCTCTCCAATCTCCTCAATAACTCCATCAAGTAAATTGAAAATGAATGTAGCATTCTTCACCTCATCAGAAGCTTCAACAGATCTTAAGAACACTGTACCATAGGGATTGTTGACAAGGATGTTTATCAAACTCCTACTCTTCATGTCAGACCATCCATCTGACATTATAGTCACACCTGTCTCAATCCATGTCCTTTTAATCTCACCAATGGTTCGCTCGGTGTTCTGCAACTCCTCTTTTAAAATCCAAGTGCGCAACTCATACATAGAAGGTGCTTTCAACCCTCTTCCATACAATCCTACAGACCGCATCATACTGAAGTAGGCAGGCGATGTAGCAACATTAAATGGTATTGCATTTTCAAAAAAAAACCTCCCAATGTCCATGCAAACCTGTCGCCGACCCTCTCTAGTACCAGCTGCAGGCATCATCTCTGCTTCTCCTCTATCTGCTCCTGCAGTAGTCATGTACTGATCCATAGGACCCCGTGCACCTCTATTATGTATAGTGGAGGAGGAGCCCTTTCCACTCTCGCTCCCAAAATAGGCACCTTGGTCGACCCTTTCATCAAATTGCTGCTGTTGTAAGTGTCGCGAAAAACCCGCGAAAATCGAATTCTAAACGCAGATGTTTTCTCTCTCTAGAAACCTCACCAGAGTTTCTCTCTCTAGGAATTCTATGTCTGTCATCTTCACAAAGCAATATATGGTCTCAAACAGGCTCCGTGTCAGTGGTACAATATGTTCACATCAACCCTCGTTTCCATGGGATTCAAACAGCTCCTCGGATCCATCACTTCTCATCTTCCAGAAACAGCAAACTCAAATCTACATGTTAATATACGTGGATGACGTGCTTCTAACAGGAAACGATGCCACGGTTTTTGATCAAATTCTGCAACAACTTAATACCAAATTCAATATGAAACATCTAGGCGAAGCTCACATGTTTCTTGGAATCAATATCACCAGATCAGAAAATCAGCTTTTTCTTTCACAGCAATCTTATGCCATGTCCATCTTACAATCTGTACATCTCTCACACTGTAACAAGTTATCCAACCCGACGTGCACAAAGCTTCCTCAGAATCCACCAACGGACAACACACTATCTGACTCTACCACATATCGCAGAATCACAGGATCTCTTCAATACTTAACACTCACTCGCCCGACATTGCCTACAGCATCAACCAACTCTTGCAACATATGCATCAGCCCGACGCCCAACACATCTACCTCCTCGAACGTCTTCTTCGTTATATCCAAGGTACGTCTGACTATGGTATTCCGTTCATCAAATCTGATTTATGTCTCACCTCTTTTTCAGATGCTGACTGGGCTGGGGATCCTATCACTTGAAAATCAACCTCAGGATACTGCTCTTTCCTCGGTCAATCTCTCATCGCTTGGACAATAAAGAAACAACATACCGTTGCTCGATCTTCAACCGAGTCTGAGTATCGAGCACTCGCCGCTTTGACTGCGGACGTCATATGGCTCAGACGAATCCTATCTGATTTCGGTATTCCACAGCTTCTACCCACAGACGTATACTGCGATAACACCTCGGCAATTGCGCTAGCAAACAACCCAGTGTTTCACGCTCGGACAAAGCACATAGAAATCGATCATCGGTTCCTCAGGGATCACATCGAGCAAAAGACGTTAAGGCTTCTTCCCATTAGCACCACTGATCAAATTGCTGATATATTTACCAAACCTCTCACAACACCAAGATTTCACTATCTCAGAGACAAACTGAGAGTCACTCTTCGACCCATCAGTTTGACGGGGGATATTAGTGAGTATGAAAAGCCTGTAGCCGGTTATGTAACTAGGAAACAAGTCTATAAATAATGGTATTATGTATTGTTCACGGTAATGAAAATAATACTTCTTATCTTCTTTACATCTCTTCCTTAATCTGCTCTGAGTTCTTGGTTTCCCAAGTGAAACCTTTCTACAGGTTGCAGGTTCATGCCTTACTGCCCTCTAGCTATTGACACTACAAATGAAAACAGGAAATTCTCAGTTTGTGACAAAGGAAATTCTCTGTATTGCTAACATTAGACCTACAATGAGTAATCGGTGGTCATTCGAGGACAATTTTTCACATAGAAGTCCATCGCAGAAAACAGGAAAGCTCAGTTTGCGACAAAGGAATCCACCACGTCAGACAAGATCAACCAATAAAATTTTAGGCGGTGAAAAAAAGCTAAAGCATAAATAATTGCATGGTAAAAAGGTAAACATGACATAAAAGAAAAACTAATTGTAAAAATTATATCTTGGGCTCTTAGACGGCTTTATTATCTGACCATTTGCTCTTTTGTTTACTTTTTATGGAAATAGCGTAATGAGAGAAAATTTCAAAGCAATATAATTAACAGTATTTCCACTCTCTGCTCCATCATTTAAAAAGCCATCTTTTATAAGACTTCCAACTGGAAAGATAGAGGTGCGATTATTTACTAAATAAATACTAATCCGTTTCAATAATATGTAATTGGCAGAGTTTGTCGGTACAGTCGCTCTCCAATCCAGGAGATCAGTTATCCGTCCCTCTAGAAGAAGGAAAAAAATATATTTCTTTTTTCTTATTTAAAATTGAAAGTCTCTTTAAAACTATTAATTTTTGTGGTTGTGTTTTAATTAATTCCAAAAAAATGACATTTTTATTATTTGATAACGTAATTACTTCTCCTTAAGAGTTGATAGTTGCCAAAAGTTAAAATTTTTTAATTTATACATGTCGTGGAAGCTATACGTCTAAAATTTACTAATAAAATATTTTTGTCACTTATTTGTAATTTTTTTGGGACATTTAGGTCAATTAAGGCAAACTTATAAACACAACGCATACACAAAGACTCGAATATAAGACATCTTAGTTGGAAGCCTAAGCTTTCAACCAACAAGCCAAGGTGAGCAGTGTTATTTGCAAATTTGAACCTAACAATCTTAGGCTTCATTTTAGGTAGCTTTAGATCATTATTTTTTTTTAAAACAAATTTTGTGCTAGAAAATAATAAAAAATTATTCCAAATAAAGTCTTAATTACAAAATTATAATACAATTTTAATGATTATTTCAAAATTTTATAGAACTTCAATGCTAACATATGAATTTAAAATAAAAGTTTTTTAATTTCACAAAATTTTTGTTTAATCTTAATTTAAAATTGAATTTGATCATAATAATAAAACTAAAAAAAAAATATCAATAAGGATCACATCAATTTCAACTGAAACGGAATTGTAATTATCAAAACTAAAATTTATTGTTTTAATTTATTACTTTTTTTAGAATTATTAAAATAATTTAAAATAAAATAAGGTTGTTTTCAATCATGTGGTCGTGGAGCTAAGAAAAGAGAACCTCTAAAGAAGAGATAAGGGGAAATTATTCTGTGCAGATACGGACGCCATCTAGAGGTGAATCAGAGCGCGCCACATCACGCTTTTACTGTGTATCGCGGCTATGTACCCGCTCATGTACTAGGTGATGTGATACGCTCTAATTCGCCTTCTAAATATCTGGTGTCTGCACATAATAATTTATCCTAAAGAAGGGACCGCATGACCTTCAGCTGAGAAGCAGAGGCCGGCAACCAATTATCCAATTTTAAATTTTTGACCTCCTTTTTCATCATAATTTTTTAAAAAATCGTGATAATGTGATATTAATTATATATTTTATGTGAAATTTTCAGAATTTATTATTTTTAAATGTTTAATGTTAAAATTATTTTTTTTTCTATTTTACATTTCAATGAATATTCATATCCCTAATTAAAGTGCGCTTAATAGCATTATAAATGTTCTATAGATAAATCCATTATTATTGTTATTTATATGTGTTTAATTATTTTTTATAATCTCCAAAAATATCTTTAATTTTTTATATGCGTTTAATTAAAAAGAATCTTATTTTTTAAAATTTATCATAAATTTTAATTATAGTACTTATTATTATTAATTGATATATCATCAAAAAATTATCTTGAACATGAATCTTGAGACAAATTGATATTGAAAACTTTCAAAAATTAGATTTGGGGTAATATGAACTCCAATTTAAACAAACTTACAGTCGAAATGAACGTCTGGAAAAGGCGGACCTAACGACACCTAATTTGATCCAGAGTGAGCCCAAATGGGTCAAAATCAAGGGCTCAAAGCATAAATTGGATAACCATTTGTTATCCAAACGTGAAATGCTTATAATTGAATCGAGTAGCTCAACGGGACGAATCCAATGAGCTAAGATCGCTGAATTCTAACATCATTAAGGCACTTGAATATTCGATAAAGGATTCATGATCAAGAGAATCAATATTGGTCGTCCATTCGAACTACTCACAATGTGCTCTTGATCTTATCTCTATTTATTGGTCATGCCACTCCCAGAAAGCTAGAAATATACCCCTCATTCTTCAGTGAAAGGGGACCAAGCAAGGGAGGAGAAAAAAGAGTAGAGGAAGAGAAAGAGAACAATTTCTCTTCCCACCAAGCTCCTCCTCGACCATATCCTAGCCACCAATTGTCATCTGATTTTCACCAAACTTTAGTCTAACTACCGACCGTCACCCGACTACGATCTTTCCAACCTCCGTCGCCCGCAGACTCTAGTCCTTCTGACCACCATCATCCGACTACGGTCCTTTTGACCACCGTCATCCAAATACGGTCCTTCCAACCACCGTCATTTGACCACCGTCATCCGATTACAGTCTTTTCGACCTCTGTTGCCTACAGACTATGGTCTTTCTAACCACTGTCATCCAATTACATTTCTTTAAGCCACCGTTATCCAACATTGTTCTTTCCAACCTCCATCTCCTGTCGACTACGGTCCTTCCTACCACTGTCATCCTACTGCAGTCCTTCTGACCACCATCACCAAACTATAGTCTTCCGACCTTTATCGCACGCCCACTACGGTCCTTTTGATCATGTCGTCTTACTACGATCTTTCTGACCTTTATCGCCCAACTACAATCCTTCCAACCACCGTCGCCCAGCTACAATCTTTCCAACCTACATCTCTCGTTAATTATGATCCCGCCGACCAAACGAATATGTCAACACTGATTCTTTGAACTCCCATAATGTAATGCACTATATATGGTTTATATTTGCTACATTGAGCCAAGTCCTTCCCCCCAATGAAAGATCTCATTTGTAATCAACTGCAAATATTAGTGTATTCATTTAAACTTCACAAGAACCCGTGATTTTTTCTCATTTTTAGAGGTTTCCACGTAAAAATTCTTTTTTTTCCTTATGAATGTTACATCCATATCTTTTATCTTTTTGTGTGCTGGACCTTCGTACAAAGCTAGAACGTTAAATTTATATTTCTGTACCGCCACAAATATTCTAGGACTCAACATTATTATTATTGTTGTTGTTGTTGTTTTGGCATGTGCATTTATAAAAAAAAAATTAATAATTTTTTTTATTTTCGAGCAAATTTCTAATAATTAAATTATTTGGGGTGGTCACGCAGTGTTCAGCCTAGTGACATCATCATGTGACGACATATGACAATTGTCACAAAGAACACGTGGCATATTTTGGGTCAAAACTGTACACTGACCTGCACTTGTTTATTTATATTTTTTTACACTCTCATTTGTCCGACGGCTATCACGTTTTTTTTTTTTAATTTCTTTAGAATAATAAATATAAATAATTATTCTTTTTAATCTAATGAAATTCAATTATAATTATAATTATTATGATCAGTTGGTAAAGACATTTTACCTTTGAAAGAAGATGCATGCCGTTTATCAATTCTTTGAATTATATTAATAAAACACGAGTTATTGTACTCAGTTTTTTTTTAACAAATAATTAAAAAATAAAATTTGTAGTTTAATTCGATTAAATCCAAATTAATTAGATTTGTTATTTACAGAAATTTTAATTTTTTATAATACTTGATACCTCCCAAAAAATTGCTTTATTGTGAATCTCGAGCCATATTGGAAACTCCCAAAATTAAATTTGGGGCAATCCAAACTCCAATTTCAACAAACTTATAGTTCAATCAAACTTCTCAAGGAAACGAACCTAAACTCACCAAAATCAGTTCAATTTGACCCAAATGAGTTCAAATCAAGGGATCAAAGCATATTTGGAGCTTGACAGCATTAATTGGACGACCAAATGATCTTCAAATATGACATACTTATAGTCGAATCGAGCCTTCCAATGAGCCCAATATCGCTTAATTCTAACATCATTTGCGCACATAAATGCTTAACAAACGATATATAATCGAATGAATCAATGTGTCGTCTAATAGAGGACTCCAAAATTACCCTGAATCTTCTACATAATCACGAAGCATGCTACTCTAAAAAATCTATAAATAGACCCCTACTTTCCACATGAAAAGGGAGCTTGGACCTTTTGCTAGTGATTGGAGAGAGCTCTAAAGCTTCAAGGATTTTAGAGTTCTACCCAAGCAGAACAGCCGATAAACTTTCGTCAAGCACCATCGGACCACAGTCCATTCGTAAACTGTCGTCGAACCATAGCCCGTCTGCTGATCGTTGCCAACCATTGTCAGACCACCTCCTATCATCAGGCCTCCACCCGACCGCCGGCCAATGCCGGACCACCTCCAGTCCATAGAACACCGCTAGACCTCCTCCTGGCTTCTATTGACCCACCACTCTGACCACAATTACTAGCTGACTACGGTTACAACCACCATCACTCGTCGACTACGGTCCCTCCACTTGCCATTGTCCCCTGACTACAGTCCCTTTGGCCTCTTTCGCCTGCCGATTATGGCCCCTATGCCCACCATCGCCTGTTGACTATGGTCTTTTTGAACTTTGTTGCCTGCCGAACACAGTACCACAGACAACCATTGCCTGCATACTTCGGTCCACTCCAACCATCGTAGCCAGCTGACTACAACCCCTCTGACCACTGTTGTCCGTCAATTACGGCCCCTATAACCACTGTCACTCACCTATTACGGTCCCTCCAGCCTCCGTCGCCTCCTGACTAAGGTTCTTTCAGCTTCCGTCATCCACTGGCAGCGGTCCCTCATACCACCATCGCCTACATACTACAATCCCTCCAACCTTTGTTGCCCATCGATTATGTTCTCTTCGACCTCCGTTGCCCACCGACGACGAATGCTCCAATCTCCATCACTCATCGATCAAGGTCGCTCCAACCTTAGTCACCCACCAACCATGGTCCCTCCGATCCCTGTCGCCCATTTACCACGATCCTGAAATTACTAAACGATAAGAGGGGGGTGAATTATAAAAGTCTTTTTCTTAATAAAATTAACCCTAAACAAGAGTTCTAATTTTTTTGTTGTTTTTAAAATTTTAGAACAAAAATTTATGCAATTTTACTTTCACAAAATTTCACATGCAAATTAATAATTAATTATTAACTACAAATTAATCATAATTAGCAAATAAATTACAATTATAATTAAATAATTAATAACAATTACAACAAATTAACCCCACCCCTTTCTCTTCTCTGCTTAGGGGATTCGGCCAAAGAAGCGTGAAAGGGAGAAAGTTACGTTCAAGCAAGCGAGCTCCCGTTCTTGTTCCGATCAAGATGTCAAACTTCCGATCCAAATGAAAGGGAAAGTCGTAGATGGAGCAGGGTCGGACGATGGCAGAGGGAGAAAGTATCTTCACAGCCGGCAAGCTCTTTTTGCTCCCGATCAAAATGAGTGACTTCCGATCTGACGGGAAGAAAGTCGTCGAAGGGGCGAACTCGAACAGAACCGGAGGAGCTAGGGAGGTTCGGTCGTGGCTCCAGAGGCCGGAGCTCGACGGGCTCCAGTCGTTTCTTCCGATCAAAATGTTGCAGCTTCCAATCTTGGGAAGGAGAGAGAGCGAGAGGGATAGAGTGCGAGGGAGAGGCTGAAGGCCTCATCCCTTTAGCCATTTAACGACACGGGGTCGTCGTGCAATGAAACGACGTGAGGTCGTGCGAGATACGACGTCGGTCGTGCAAGCGACGTGCGAATGGATGGCTTGACGTGGAATGGCAGAGCAGGTGAGTGAAAAGATTTGGCCTCTTTTTTTTTATTTTGTACAGGTCAACAAGGATCCTTCTCACTTGATACACTTTGGGAGCAGCAGTACTCCAGTTTCTTCAGTAAAGGAGTACTTGAGGAGACATCTACTGAGAGCTCGACAGATTATGAAGAAACAAGTTGATAGGCATAGGAAGGACATCCAGTTTGAAGAGGGGGGAGGGTGTTCTTGAATCTCCGACCATACAGATAGAAAATAGTCGCCAACATGAGGAATGAGAAGTTTGCTCAAAGGTACTTTGGACTTTATGAAGTGCTGGAGAAGATCGAAGCAGTAGCATATCGGCTGAGACTACCACCAATGGCGACCATACATCCGGTTTTTCATGTATCTCAGTTGAGAATGGTCATTGGTGACTATACAGCCAACCCCGAGTCACCGGCGACACTTATTGAGGATTTAGAGGTTGTTTTGGAACCCTTAAAGTTGATGGGGGTTCGCTAGAAAGAAGATGAAACTAAGGAAGTGTTGATCAAGTGGAAGAACCTTCCTGATTACGAGGCCACGTGGAAGCCATACGAGAGGGTGAAACATTAGTTTCCTTGTTTCCACCTTGAAGACAATGTGATTTTTTTAGAGGGCGGTATAGTTAGGCCGATTCACCTTGAACCAGCCCAGCCGGCCCGCTCAGGTTTACAGGAGGTGGACCATGTCCGCCTCCCTTGCTCTTGCCCGACCATATGGTGGGCCCACTAGCCTAATGGAATTCGAATTCAAAAGGAGGGGACGACTAGGTCTTGGGAGAGAGATTAGATTAGGAAAGTTTTTGTATTAAGAGCATGAGATGTTTAGGGAGGGATTATGTTTTGTTTGGTTCTCCATTAGAGTTTCTTGGCGACTTGGGCTCTAGACTCTCTTATCTAGAGATTTGGGAGAGACGATCCTCCTCTCGAATTGAGGATCACTTGTATCTTGTTCCGTGCTTGTTTGGCTTTGATTTTCGTATTGCAATCTATCATTTGTGTTATTTTTTCTCCCAGATTTTGGGTTATTCTCACTGTTTTTCACCAATTCGCAATAGCTTTGCTTGCGAACTCAAGTATTACCCTTAGAGTTACTTGCAAACTCAAGTATTTCCTATCACTTTTATAACTCCTTTAATGTAGTAGTAATGGTATGGATTTTATTTAGAAAAAGCCAATTTGATGAATAATCTCATCAAATTTTAGGTTCAACTACCGAAGAGCCAACTTTGCAAACAAGGCCATCTTTTACAAGGACTTCAAACCCTTTTAAGATGCACAATCCTCCAAATCACCACAAAGAAAAATTGTCATGAAATATATTTGTTTAAAATACAAGTTTTCAAGCCCTAATATACTCAACATCAAATCTAAACGTAGTCAATTTAATAACATGAGAAAAAATATCATTAAAATTGATACCTTTCTTTTGTAGAAATCCACTTGCTCCAAATTGTATTTTGTCTTTAATTGTCATTATGCTCTTCGTTACAACAGCAACAACAACATCAAGCCTTTATCCCACTACGTGGGGTCGACTACATGAATCTTTTTCCTCAATTGTGTCCTATTAAAAGTTAATTTTTTGTTTAAATCTAATAAAGAAAGGTCATTCCTAATATTTTCTAACCAAGTCTTTTTAGGTTTGTGTATACCTTTCTTAATATAAGTCAAATCTAATACCTCTACTCACCTAACCGGGTCATCGGAAGGCCCCGCCGTTTTATGTGACCAAACCATCTAAGGCGACTCTCTCTAATCTTATCTTCTACTGGAGCTACTCCAACCTTTTCACGTATATGCTCATTTCGTATCCTATCTCTAAGGGTAAAGCCACTCATCACCTGAGCATCCTCATCTCTGCCACACTAAACTTAGTATTATGCTTCTCTTTTAATGGCTAATATTCTGCACCATAAAGCATTGCAGGCCTCACCACCATCTTATAGAATTTTCCCTTAAACTTGAGGGGTACTTTTCCACACAACAAGCCCGATGCATTCCTCCACTTCAACCATCCAACTTGAATTCTGCTGATAATATCCCTATCTATTTCACCATCACTCTAAACAATAGATCCAAGATATCTAAAATGCGCACTCTTATTAATGACTTGATCGCCCAAAGTCACAATCCCCTCACTAGGTCTATTACTATTAAAATTACACTCCATATATTTCGTTTTAGATCTACTCAAGCGAAAACCTTTAGACTCTAAGGTTAACCTCCATAATTCAAGTTTACCTTCAACTCCCTCCCTAGTCTTATCAACAAGAAGAATATCATTAGTAAAAAGCATACACCAAGGTACATCCTCTTACACCATTATGCTCTTCGTTAGTCATGAAAATTCATTTGTTTGTTTCGCAATGTCCTCTTATTCTATGAAAGCTTAGTTGATGTTCAAAGTATTATTTTTATATAAGACGTTCAACTCCTTTTCATTGCCAACTTCCATAAGATAGAGTTTTTAACCTGTTTACTTCAATAAATCGCCAAATTTTATCAGCATTAATCAGCAATAAATAATACAAGGAGAATATTTAAGAGTAGGCATAACTATTATTTTAGATCTTCTCAACATTATCACAAATTGGGATCTAGTTAAGTCTCAATATTATTAAAAATCACCTCGCCTCTTTCTTGCAAATCATCTTCAAAAACCTCAAGATAAATATGTTCGCCATGCAGGTTTGCTTACTAATATTATTATACTTAACTTTACACATGATAGTTTTCTAAAGTATAATAATTCTATTTTTGGTGATCCTTTTATTCTGATCATCCAGAAATTTATGGCCAAAATCAAACAACTCATATTCAACAAAATAAAATTTTATAAAGTTGGAGGCTATGCTATCCAATACAATCCAAATCCACATAGGAAAATTAAAAAAAAAAATTTAAATAAAAAAATGTTTACCTCCTTGTTGTCCAAACTTTTTTGGATAATTTATAACACAAAGAAAGAGTCACCTTTTGATCAAATAAACAAAACTCTTCACGATGTCTACCAAATAATTCTGCAGCTAATCTACTTGTAGCTCATAGTTTTAGCTTCTTCATTCAAAATTTCAGGCATACAATCAACAATCCTATTCAGCTATTGTGTTCCTGGAATCGTCCTATTCATATGGATTTCACCACCTATGTGAAATTTCTTGAACACTTTTTGTCAGATTCTCCTCCATCATTTAATCATAAGCACTGCATATTTACATTATACTCATTTTCAACAAAAGTTTACATTTTTTAAGAAAATCGAATGCATCAAATTTATTTTTCAAGAAATAAAGTCATATATTTTGGTATAATCATCAATGAAGGTGAAATGGTAGAATGGGCCACAAAGAGATGCCATAGAGAATAGTCCTCAAATATCAATATGTACAACACCAACTTCTAAATTACACCTTTCTAAGTTTTGTAAAACTGACATTACTCTACTTTCAAATCATACAATCCTCATAAAACTAGAATATAATAACTTCAAATGTATTAGCTTACACTAAAATTAGAAACTTATATCAATGAATTAGTATATATTTATATTATAGCTCTAACATTTTCGAGTCAAAACTCCTTTTTCTATGCCAAGTGCTATCATCATAGCAACATTACCTTCCAAGTTCCATTTTTGAATGTCAAATTATATCTTTATTCATCAACTTGTCAAATGGAGATTAAATTTCTCTTTAAACATTGAATATGTATAATCTTGTGAAGCGTACATGTAGTCTTATTGGAAATTATGATTTGAACAATGCCAATACTAACAATATTTAACGGCTCATTATAGACAGGATGGACTCTATCATGATTTTTGGTAGAATAATTATACATGATCGCTTTATGTAGAGTAGGGTAAAAAGATGTATATTAACTCATGATACAAGACTGCATGGTACTATCAACATTGAGGATTAATGAATTTTGTCTCACTTCTATTATAAAATTCTCCAAAAATTCTTTTTCTTTAGATGTTTTCTGCTTTGCTCGATAGGGTAAACGCTTTCATGTTTCAGATTTTTTCACATTGCTAGCATGTCTAGCCGCAACCATCTAGCTAATTTCTATTTTAATATTTGTGTTGACTTCTTTGAGATTTAAATCTACATAGGCTGTACCCCTTTACATAGTTCTTCCTATCCCTTCAATGTTCACAGTAGAAGAAGATCATCTTCAAATGTACTCATGTAGGATTAAGATTCGAAATTTGTTGAGCTTCAACTTCATAAACTTGTAGGAACTAGTGATTGACGTCACAATTCCAACTCCAACTCTCCATAAGAAATAACAAATTCCAAGCAAAATTTTCAAAAATTTTATCAGAGTTAATATTAATCAAGATCAGCAAACTAATGCTCAAATCGAATGCTTTGTTATATTATGGTATAGAGATGCCATCCACTATCCAGAGATAAAAAATAATAATCCTCATTAAAAGTATCTTCTTTACAGCAAATGCTTTCTTTTATATATATATATATATATATATATAACATAGACCTTTAAATATCATGAACCGAAGAAAATAAAATAATAGAGGAATAAATAATAATATGATTTTCTGGCACATCCAAAATTACCTTATCCACCACCATACTCGTCTATAGCAACACCCAGTTTGCACCAACAACACCATTTTACTTGCACTCCATCGAGACAATTTACCACAGCCATGAACATTAGAATCAAACAATTTCTTCTTCTCTCTCCCCCCACCCCCCCTCCCCTCTCTCTAATTTATTCCTTGTTTTTATCCTTGTTTTTATCATTGTTTCTTTCTTTACCACTCTTCTTGTCTGTCTCTCTCACCCTCTCCCTCATTTTCTTTATATCATAAAGCCACATCCTATGACAAAAAGATTCAAAAAAACTCTTTTGGTCATGTATTTGTTAGAGTTAAAGAGATAGAAATTAAAAATAATAATAATCAAGTTCAATTTTAAATTTGAAACTCATCCATAATTAAAAAATTTACAACGAACTATTGAACCTTTTTTTACTGGACAGAATTGTATAAAACCTTAAGGCCACAATGAGTGTGAGCCCATATTGGGTGGGAGAAGTACCATTCTTATTACAAATATTCATTTATAGCGACATCCTTACATTTGAGTTTGAAGAGCTTAACCAACTGTATTTTTATATGCCAAAGAGGTGAGATCTAAGATCATCAAGAAACTAAAAGCTAATCACTTGCCCAAGACACAGACTATTAGTAGTATTGAATGTAATATGCAGTTTATATGATATAGAGAAGAGAGCCAAGAAAAAAAATTGCATTTAGAAGCTGTTTGGCTGCAAATTTTGTCTCATTTGAGTTTGATGCAAGAGCTAAGCCAACTGTATTTCTATATGCCAAAGAGATGAGATCTAAGATCATCAAGAAACTAAATGCTAATCACTTGCCCAAAATACAAACTATTGCTAGTATTGAATGTAATATGCAGTTTATATAATGTAGAGAAGATTGCCAAGAATAAAAAAAAAACAGCATTTAGATGCTGTTTGGCTGCAAGTAAGATAAAATTAAACTACCTAATTTGTGAATATATATCTCTTAAATTGTTAACCTATTTTCATATCAACTTCTGTTATTTCTTAATCTATCATTAAAATTCAGGCTTCCAATTGATTGAAAAGTATATTAAATGGATTAAATATACAATGACAAAGTAATGAACCACAAAATATGTTACCAATTCTAATATTAATAATTATTAATAATAAGTTTGCAGAGCAAGATAGGGGTCAAAGTTAGCAATTGGTCATTAATATATAATTAAAATTATAATTAAATGCTGTTTGGATCATTGTCATCTACTATGCAATGTTACGTTATTAGTAGATGACAATAGTTTGATTAGGTAACATCTTTAAATAACAATTATATAAATGGTATTTACGCCTATTTTAATGATATCAACATGTTCAAATCTATCAACATCTAGCATATAAATAACAGACTAGATATAACGGTTAAAATAAATAAAAACTAAAGATGTTGGCCAACTATATCAACATTTAGATCTCGTACTAGATAATGGTAAAATAATATTTAACTAAACACACAACAATTCATAGATACCATTGTGATGGACCGGCTGAGCCTATCTGCCCCACTAGGGTGGACTTACTTACCATAGAAGACTAAAATTGGGAGGGAATTAGGAATATTTATTTAGGGAAAAAAGGTTTATTTGACCGGGAGAGAATTAGGAAGGTTTATTTAGAAAAAGAGGGGTGATTTGATTGCTAGGAAATTAGGAACGTTTATTTAGGGAAAGAGGGATTATTTGAATTTAGATCTGGGAGGGAATTTGGAGAGCTTATTTAAGGTTAATTATATTATTTTATTTTCATAATGCGATTGTGTTTGCTATAGTTTTTCTTTGGAGTTGTTCCTGGCAGCACCTAGGATTTGTGGAGAGCCGATCTACCTCAAAAATAGTAGATTAACAGGTATCCTGGTTTGTTGTGCTTTTATGAAAGAGAATTATCTGATAATCTCTTTCTTTCTTGCTGATTTCTGCTAAGCTTTTCCTTCAGTATTATAGTTTTTGCTGTGAGGAGATCGGATTTCTATCAAATTGGAATTAGAGCATCTTTTTTGGGACCTATGGTGACTAAGAAGGTTGATGCGTTGGAGGAGAGGCTTGTTGGGGAAGTTAGAAATCTGAAATCTAAATTCTCAGAGCGAATTTCAGCAATTGAGGATAGACTTTCAAATATGTAAGAGATGATGAAAAGGACGTTTGAGTTTCAAGCAACGACGACATCATCAGAGGTAAGGCACCATTGATCAGACAAGAAAGTGAGGGAAACCCTAATATAGGGACAATGAGGGAGGATTGGAAGGTGAAAAATCTAGGGGAAGAAGAGGAGATGCCACCTTTGGAGCCACTTCCAATGAGGGGAAAGGGTGAAGGAGTGGCATTTTGGTGGAGCTGCAAAGTTTGGAAGAAGAATAAGAAGAAGATGGGGAGAAGATAGAAGCATCAGACATGGTTCAGCCACTCCTATAAGTATCAAGAGGTGCTCCAGCCAGTTCAAGAGTTGCCTCCTCTGCGGGAACACGAGCATGCTATTATCTTGAAGGAATGTGTCTCACCTTTCATTATTCGTCCATACCATTATCCCAAAATCTAGAATGATGGAATCGAGAGATTGATCGGGGATATGCTAAAGGCAAGGATCATTCGACCCAGAGTCCATCCATTTTTCAATTCAATGTTATTAGTCCAGTGTTTCAACAGTAATTTCTTTCATTCCACCCTGAGGACAAAGTAGCTCTTTGGGAGGGCAGTATGATGAACCGGATTATCCATGCACTGAATATTTTGAGCAATTTTTTAATGAAATTCTAACTAAATGTTGAGTTTTCTCACAGAACAATGGATTTATTTTTGTCATTTTAGTCTTCTGTTGGTTCTGATGATGCCCTCTCCCACTTTGCATAAGACATCAAGACTTGGTTGTGTCTAAATTGAAAGTTTTTAAAAAGTCTCCTTTCTCTCTCTCTATATAACTCTCTCTGCACAAAAATAAGGTTTGGGAGCTTGGAAATGGCAGAGAAATGATGGAAGGAGGTAGAGAAGATGCTAGAAAAGCTAGATGAAGAGTTATATGGAGTAGAGGTTTCTTAAAGAGTGTTTTGGAATGAATGCGAGTTCTTAGGTTTGATTTCCCACCCCTTAAACACTACCTTTTTTACTGGAGGGTTAGGTTTGATTTGGGGCATTGCATGGTTGGTTTCCATGTGTTCCAAGGCTATTAGAAGCCATGGGGAAGGTTAGTGTTTAGTTAGACCTCTCTTGGTTCATGGGATGGGGGACCACCTATTTTTCCCCTCTTTAGGCTAAACCAAAGCTTAAGCATGGGTTAGGGGGCAATTTGAGGGTGATTTTTGGTTGGTTTAGGCATGTTTACGAAAACAAAATGTTGGAGAAAATGGAGGGAGTGGGATTGATGATGTGGCATGGTCATTTTGACCTATTCACACACATTTTTGCTCCTTTTGAAATATTGAGTAGGTTGACCAGTCAATATATGATGAAGTGGCATTGAGGAGGTCTAGTGGTCTATTGGAATGAATGGCCAAGTGTTTAAAGCTATGGTATTGGAGTTTGATCAAAGGCTTGTGAACATAGTGAGGTTTGACCATGCATGATAATTTGACCATGTCAAATCAATAGTGACTTAACTTAGGAGAATATCATACATGCTTAGAATATTTAATTGAACAATTTTGAGTGGTCAATTTGGTTTGAAATTATTTGGAGGATTGGTGTTTGGTTGATCAACTTAGTTAAACTAAGGATTGTGGTTAAGCATTATAAATTCAAAATGACATTTTGGACCGAAAAGAGATGGTCCCATTAAATGGTGAGTTCTCCTTGCATGAAATGTATGTTTGGACCTTTAAGGAGCATTTTGGTCAACCATGATTTCTTTGGCCAACCTAATTAAACCAAAAAATGGATTTGGGTTCAATGCACTTATAATTATGTCTAGGATGCATTAGAAGAAGTTCCATGGCTTGGTTTGATTGAGCCTTGTTGAAGTTTAGAGAAAACATCAATTTTGCCTTTATGGGCATTTTGGTCATTTGGGCCCTTGGTCGACTCTGAGTTAACCAAGGTCCACCATATTACAATTTTAGGTTTGACATGTCAAAATGATGAATTTGGACATCTTTAAATATTCTGGGAAATATCCCAAAGTCAAATTTCAAAAGGTGGAAGGTTTAATGGCATAGTATGTAAATACTTGAATGTTTTGCAGCATTTGGATTTGAATTGAGTTTTTAGGGTTAGAGGTCTCAGATTGGCCTCTACTTTAGAGGGTTGACCCTAGAGACATGCCTAATAAATATTTAATTTATAGATCATGAATCGGTGGTCATTTGATTTGAGTTTGAGATGATTGAAAAAATTACCCAAAAGGATCATAGGATATGGGCCTTTGATATTAAATTTTGGATTAGAATCGTAGGCATAAATGTGTTTTTGGATTTAATTGATTGAGTTTGAGTTTATTCAAACTCATGAAATTATTGAGCTGAACAAATGGACCCCTAAGATGTGTAATAAAATGAAGTTTTACTATACATATTGGCATTGACCAAATAAACAGGTTAAATCTATGACTTTGTTTCCAATAAAAGGGAGCACCTAACCATAGATGATTGGATTTTAATTAATAGTAGGGTGGTTCCACAAAGGGTGTACTCCACCACTAGTAGATCTAATCCTAAGGGTAGGAAGCATAATGACTCACATCTAACCTTAAGGATAAAAAAGCTAGAGTGGTGCTATGAAGGGTGTGCTCCAATACTAGCAGATGATTATATGGAAAGGAGGCCTAAGGTGGGGACTTACACCAAAAAATAGAGGATATAAATTAAACTAATTTTAGGGAGGTGCTATAATGGGCAAGCTCCACCACTAATGGATCTAATGCTAAGGGCACGATGATATATAACTAACCTTAAGGATTAGAAGCTATAGTTGTTACATAAAGGGCGTGGTCCACTACTAGCATATGATTATATAGAAAGGAAGCCTGAAATCAAGACATAAACATAACCATATAAGATTGAAATTGAATTAATACTAAGGTGGTGCCATAAAGAGCATGCTCCACCACTAGTGGATCTAATCATAAGGGAAGGAAATACGAGGACTCACATCTAACCTTAAGGAAGATAAGCTAGAGTGGTGACACGAAGGGTGTACTCTATTACTAGCAGATGATCATATAGAAAGGAAGCCTAAGGTGGGGATCAAACTTGAATTAATTCTAGGGTGATGCCATAAATGGCATGCTACACCACTAGTGGATCTAATCCTAAGGGAAGGAAATACGAGGACTCACATCTAACCTTAAGGAAGATAAGCTAGAGTGGTGACACGAAGGGTGTACTCTATTACTAGCAGATGATCATATAGAAAGGAAGCCTAAGGTGGGGATCAAACTTGAATTAATTCTAGGGTGATGCCATAAAGGGCATGCTACACCACTAGTGGATCTAATCCTAAGGGTAGGAAGCATGTTGAATCACACTTAATATTAAGGATCAGAAAGCTATAGTGGTTATATGAAGGGTGTGCTCTACTACTAGCAAATGATTATATAGAAAGGAAGCTTGTGGTGGGGACTTACACCTAATTATAGAGGATCAAAATTGAATTAATACTAGGGTGGTGCCCAAAAGGGCACCCTACACCACTAATAGATGATCATATAGAAAGGAAGCCTAAGGTCT
>NW_021318618.1:423982-446434 GCF_001605985.2 Dendrobium catenatum | reverse complement strand
CCTAGCTGTGGTGGACCCTTGGTTTGCATATCTAAACCTTATTTTAAATTATATTCCTACAATCGGTACATGTGAGGAGTCCTCTTGAAGGATGTTCTGAGGATAGTTTTTTTTAAAAAAAATATTGTTTCTTTGTTGGTCTTCATTTGTTTTAGTCGTTGGAAGTTGCCTCTTTCCTTTTTCTGAAGTTAGTTGTTTTCTCTAACCTATTTTGTTCTCTAAGTTATGTCTTAATTTTATAAAAGTAAGATTTGATTCTCTTTGTTGTTCTCTCTTGTGCTTTGCTCTAATTTGTTTACATCAGTTTATTTAGAGAAAGAGAACTTATTTGATTAGGAGGAATTATGAAGGTTTATTTAGGAAAGGAGGATCGATTTGATTGGAAGGAAATTACAAATATTTATTTAGGAAAAGAAGACTGATTTGATTGGGAGGAAATCGGGAAAGTTTATTTAAGAAAAGATGGTTGATTTGAATTCAGATTTGGGAGGGAATAAGGAGAGATTGTTTAGGGCTAATTATGTTATTTTATTTTCATTATGTGATTGTATTTGCTGTATTTATTCTTTGGAGTTATTCCTAGCGGCGCCTTCGATTTGTGGAGAGCCGCTCTACCTCTCGAATGTTAGATCAACTTGTATCTTGGTTTGCTATGCCTTTATGAAATAGAATTAGCCAATAATCTCTTCCTTTCTCGCTGATTTCTGCTGCATTTTTCCTTCGGAATTGATGTTTTTGCTGTGAGGATTCCTATCACATTGTCATCTTAATAACATTGTTACATTGTTATTTTGATAACCCTGCCATCTAAGAAATTTTAAAGCAAACAAATTAAACATCCAATCAATTGCAACTTAGGATGCTTATTTAGACAAATTAATGTTGTGTTCTAAACAGAATTATCATTCATTTATAACATTTGTATAAAATAACAAGTTAAAACATTAGCTGGTTACCAAGTGATTGATTGGCAAACTAGCTATCTATCAAACCTTTTAGGAATAATCATACCGACAGTAACAAAATTTGCAATTTAAGGCACTAATACATGCTTAAATTTTATAGGTTACCAAGTGATTGCCAAACTAGCTATCTATCAAACCTTTTAGGAATAATCATACCGACAGTAACAAAATTTGCAATTTAAGGCACTAATACATGCTTAAATTTTATAATAAACCAGTAATTACTACAATTATAATGCTACAAAAATGTATGTTCTGCTCTCACTCGCTGCCACCCTCCCTATACGGTTCACAACAACCATGCCTAATTGGAAAAACACACTAATTGTATGTTGTAACCACAAGGGATCTGGGGATATGAAATTGCTGAATCTCTAATCCATGAGGCACCGCTTTTTAGTCTGGCCAGATTAGGCAATTTAGCTCTTATTATCTAATTTCCTAATCGTCTAATCAGGGACAAAAAATGTGTCAGTTCAGTATTTACCATACATAGAGAATGAGATGCAATTATTTTGACAAGCTTGTGGCAAGTTAATATCAACATGGCCAAAAACTCATCAAAATAATAAACTATGTCATTAGTTAAAAAATGAGAGAGTTGCAAACATCTAATTTGCTGTCTAGATCGTATCTCAGCCACACTACTTATGATTTTAAAGAAGAAAGCTGTAGGAATTCCAATGAGCATTCGATTTATATGGAATTCTTGTAGTACACTGTGGTGCAGAATTGTTAAACATGTATAGTAGCATACAAGCCATTATTTTACCTTTACTTCCCAACTATTTCCATATTGAAAAGGTAATAAATTTCAGGACCAAGTAAATACAAGAAATTATTACCGTGTTGAATCTATTAAATGCAAGCAAGCCATTAGACTTATAAAGAACATCATCAAACTGCAAAGCTAACTGAGGATCATAACCACTTAATGATTCTTTGATTTTCACTCTTTCAACTATGTTGCACCGATACACCTATTTATGAAGCATCTTGTATCTGATACATGGATACTCCTCTGATACGGCACCGATACGTGTTGGATACGGCTTTGCAGTATCCAATTAAAATACTATTTAATTTCAAAAGGACATGCATATCCGATACACGTGTCCGTTGAAAAACAAAAAAAATCCAAAAAAAAACCCGTCGTATTTACTTCTGTGACTGCGAGCAAGGTTCTCTCATTTCTGAGATGAATTTGAGTCTCTTGATGATACGAGAATATTAGAAATTGCTAATCTTTCACTTGATGAGCCTGAATTAGAAGCTATGATATTTAATGAAGATGATAGAGAAGTATAAAGGCAAACCATTGAAGAAGCTAATCATATCATTCCTTCTATTGAATAGTTAAAACTTCATGTGCTAGACAATTTATGTTTATGCTTTTGTTGTTATACTAGACATTTAATGCTTATTTTTATTTTGATATTATAAACTACAAGGCTACAAATGATGTTACTTTCTTTTTTTTTTTTTTGCAATTTCAAATATTATGCTTTGATTGTTTTCTTAATTTTTATGTATGATTTATAAATTATAATGTTGTGTTCGTGCCGTACCCATATCCTATTTTTTTAAGAATTGACGTGTCCCGTATCCTTATCGTGTCGTATCCATGTCGCCGTATCCGTATCGGTGCAACATAGCTTTTCAATAAACAAATTTAAAAAATTAGATCAAAGAAAGCAGTCTCCCAGAATCATATAGATTCAGCACATCTAATGGAACTATTTCATAAATGTAACCACCCAAATAGCTCAATTCACCTACTCATAGACCATAAATTCAAAGGGATGAAGTTTACCAGGCTTCAAATCACGATGAATTATGCCATGCGAGTGCAAACACTCCATCGCCCTTGCAATATCCAGCGCAAACCCAACAGCAACACGTTCGTCCAAGCTCCGCGGCCTCAGGCTAATCAGGTGCTTCCTGAGCGACCCACCAAGCACAAGCTCAGTCACCACAACCATAACAGGCTCCTTGCAAGCCCCGATGAACTGCGCATCAACACAATTTCCATTATAAATCATCCAAATCCCCAAATTGATTCTATTATCTCTCAATTGGAAAAGCCTTATCTCTCAATTGGAAAAGCCCAAACCTTCACAAGATTCTTGTGCTGAACTCTGGACAGCAGGTTAACCTCCCTCATGAACCTGGCCTCCCTCTTCCCCGCTTCCTCTGCGGTATCCCCTCTTTGCACAATCTTTACTGCAACATTCTGGTTCTTATACCTACAGTAAAAGAAGGCGAGATCAACGAATCTGCTGCCTAATAGGATTCAAGAGAAGAACCTCATCACAAAACCTACTTCCCCTCGTAGACCTTTCCATGGGCACCCTCCCCGATCCTGGGGCCAACAAAGAGCAGTTTGGGGTCGATCAGCCACTTGGGATCCAAACGGAGCTCGTCCACATTGAGGAAACCCCTCCCGGCCTCCATCTCTCCACGGCTGCAAAAGATCTACCATCTAAGATGGCATCGTACTGTGAAGAACATCAAGAGCAATAAATTGATCTTCCCAACGCAAATCGGAATCCTTGCTCTCTGTTCAAATGCTATGGTTGAATTGCAGCACTTTTCAAGATTTCTAGAATCAAAGCCGCATCGGTGTTAAAAGCATCGATAGATTATAGGAGTTCAAGGAGTTGCATGGCAGGCTTCTTCTGCCTCTCTCTATAAGCAGCGGGAGCTTGAAGAATTGCTGAGGAAAACGAGCGTCGGGAGCGGCAGAAACCAACAGTGGCAGCGGATTAAGTATAAGAAATAAGTAAAGGGGATAGAGATCTGATCTGAGAGGGGACAAGAAACCCCAGTCGATGAAATGATGCCACCCGAACCCATCCACATCCTATCATCGATCAATTGCGTGTCTAGGTGTGAGATATCGGTCTCTTTGAATTTCTTTCTTACGGCATTAAACATATTTATTTATTTTTTTTAATTCCTGCTTGTAACTAACTTTATTGAAAAATAATTAAAAAAAAATAGCGCTCTTGCACGCATCATTTTAATTTCAGTGTGTTTTAAAACGAACACAACTGAATGAATAATTCTTAGGGGCTGTTTGGTTGCCTGAATTAGGAGTGTAAAGTAAAACAAATACATGTATTTATTAAATTAGATTGTTTGGTTAACTTTGAGCGCAGCAAAAGAAAACTGCCCGATGTATTAGGCGTGTATTAGAATGGCTGTTTTGCGGGAATTCGAAACCCGCTCATATTGAGCGGGTTATAAATACACTCGACGGAAATGCCTCGTCGTTGCTGTTCGGCTTCATTGCTTCGCAGGTGGTGTAAGATTGCACGAGTGGCTTCTACGGCTCCTTCGTTCTTGTTCGACTTCGTTCCTTCGACGACGACGTTACGTTTGCCTGATCGGAAGTTGCGACATTTCCATCGGAAGTAACGGCGGAAGCTCGGACTTTCGGAAGGTAAATTTATCCCTTTCGAGGTATATTTTGCTCCTTCGACGGCGTTCCCTTTCATATCCTGAAAGAGAGAAACTAGCCTCTCTATTTCTCTCACTCTCTCTCTCTCTCTGGTTTCCTGCCTGCTCTGCTTCTTCTGAAAACGCTGAGATATACAGAGAGAAAGAGAGATGGAGAGCAGAAGCTTCCCTGTGATTAACATGGAGCTTCTTGAGGGTTCTAAGCACTCGGTCGCCATGGCTGTTCTTCGAGACGCCTGTGAGAACTGGGGATTCTTCGAGGTGAAGCCCTGCTCTTACTTTTTGTCTCCCCTGATTTTTTTTTTCTGAAGATAAAACAATAGTAATTGGGAGGGCTTTTTTCTTTTAGTTTCAGTGCCCTATATTAAGCAAATTTTATTAATTTTTATATCATTTCACAAAAAATAAAAGCTCTAATTTTATTTTTCTTGAAATGATTTTTTAACAATGATAAAAAATTGTCAACAGAAGCCCGTTATGGCATCTCCATGTGATTTAAAAGTTTCTACATAAGAAAGATCTTATATTATTTCTACAGGTTTAAAATTACTCAATAATGTGAGCTTCCAGGAAACATGACGCTTTTAGACTAGTACATTAGTTATAATGACAAAAAATATATTATAAATACACTACTTTTACTTTATTCTGGATATATCTAACCAAACAAAGGAAATCGTTCTCCTGCGTTTACTTTGCAGACAACCAAACAACCTCAAAGTATTTAGAATACACTACATTTATTTTACACTGCATTTACTTTACACTGCGTTTACTTTGCAGGCAACCAAACAGCCCCTTACTACCGTCCAAGAAAAATTAATTTTAAATGTCAAAGGAGTTTATTTTAGAAATTTTTTGGGTGGAATTTTATAGCATTTAGTTCAAAGGAACAACAACTCGTGTCACTATCCTACAGTGTTTCAACTTAGGTCTAGAGGATTGTGTAGCATCAAAATTAAATGGACATTTTTTTTGAATGTAAAGCATGTTGAGATTATTTAGTTGGGAAAAAAAAAGATATGCAGTGTACAAAAAATACATTATTTTTTTTCAATTTTTAAGTGTTTGGTTGGACAAAGTACAAAGTAAACTAAAATTCCAATGCATTCCTATTCCCCCACTATAACTCATTTCACACGTAAAGTAAATCCGCCATATTTGAGCAAAAAAGAAAATCAGCTCGGCGAGAAAGCGGGAACCATCTTCGTCTCTTCCTCCTCTTTGTTTATTCCAAGTTCGAAGCTAAAGTCATCATCGGTGAGAAGTGCCTGTTGAAATTCACACAAGCTTGTGACTCGTCTGTCATAGGCTCGACATCTGTCTGGCCCTCGAAGTGTCGAACCAGTCCCGTTTGGCACTCATTCCATCCAATGGAGTTTGTACATGTGTTCGAGTTCATCCTTGCTCTAAATCGGGACATCAACGCACCTTGGTTTTCCTATTTCATGCCAGATTCTCTTCCCTACCTCCGATTGAAGCCTCAATGGGGTATTAGTGACGAAACGAATGTTTCGTTTGGTCCACAACATATAGTGATCGCATTGTCGCATGTATTAGTAGTGCCTAGTTATCTGGCTTCCACCAACCGATCTAGTGTTGTTGTATAGCAGGATGACCCGAGCAGGGCTGTGGGGTCGAAAACACATCACAACTCTAGTGAGAGCACACATATTTTACTTTATATTACATACACCTAGCCAAACAAAAAAAAACTCTTTTACTGCATTCACTTTACATACATTCAAATAACATCAAGTATTTACTATACGCTGCATTCATTTTCCATCCAACCAAACAAACCCTTAGTTCCTCATGATTGAAATACAAACAAGTATATAGTTATATTATTACTATTGAATTCAAAATTTTTCAAGGATGATATCCAACCTCAGTAACAGATAATCTCTAGAAACAAACTGAAGATCGAGTGGTAGTTGAGTTTGTATAGAGTGTAAGAGCTCTATTTATGTTATAAGTGGGGCAATGTGGAATCCATAGAAGAGGAGAAACGCCAAGGGGTCTCGACAATCTCGTTGCATGCTAGAACATTCACAATGGTAGAGATATAGAGTTTAATTTCTTAGCTTTGCACGAATACATAGCACACACATACATAAGATAGGCGGGGTGCAAATTTTGTAAAAGACATTAGAGTTTTTACGTGAACAACTTAGGAAAGGGATAAATAATGGGGCTTGACTCAATTAAGATGGTTTCACTAGTATTTTTTTTAGTTAAAAGTGAAGCCCTTATTCAAGGAAAGGTGTTTATAAAGTACCCATTAAAATGTTGAAGTTGGGATAGCCCTTTGACAATAATCCAGCATAAATCCAAGTGTTAAAGTTGAGAGCCAAAGTTGAAGTTAATGGGAGAGCCCTTAAGCAAGATTCTAACATAAGTGACATTATGTGTTAGCATATCGGTAATAGTAAGTAATGAAGTTGGCAAGCAATAGAGTTGTCAGGCGACACTTTGTTGAATCTTGTTGAATCTAGAATAAGTTGTTAGACCTAAACTAATGTCCCAAGGCTAACCAAGATGGGGGATAAATTGGTAATTTAAAAAATTACTCATGGATTTAAAAGTTAGAAACCGATTAATGATTCATAGCAAGTTAATTTTAAAAATTTTAAAATAATTTTTCAACCATGGAAAAATAAACTTGCAGTATGTAAATAAGCAACAGAAATAAAAGACACAATGGTATATAGTAGTTCAATCGAATATGACCTACATCTATTCCCTGAAGCCTCCAACTTCAGGTATTGTACTATTACCAAAGTGACTCTCCTTTTACCCCCATAGCAAGGCAAAGAAGCCTTCATAAAACTCTCTTCCACCAATCCCTGGTGCGGTAGAGAACTCACTACAGGAAAACAGCTCATTTCCGACAGAATTTCTGACGGAAATAAATTCGTCACAAATTCCGGCGGATTTTCCGGCGGCTTTCTGACGAAAAATTTTCAACGAATTTCCGACATAATTTTTTACTGATTTTCCGACGAATTTTTTTCGAATGCATTTCCGGCGGAATTTCCGACAAATTTCCGACATAAATTAAAAAATTAAGTTAAATTAAATTATTTAAATTAAATATTTTTTATTTTAAAATATAACTTAAATTATTGAATTTATTAACTTAAATTATTGAATTTAATAAGTTAAATTATAATCTAATTATTTAATAACAAATGATTTAAATTTAAACTTAAATTATAATAAAATTTTGAAATTACTTATTTGGTTAAATTAAGTTACACTTTGTAATTAACAGTTTTTTGTTTCTTAAATAATACGTAATAGGTTAATTAATAGTTTTTGATATTAACCCACGGTAGAAATAATACGTAATAGCTTAAATAAAAAAAAATATCTTATTTAACAGGTTTGGTTTCTTGACTAGATGGCAGATGCCGCGACAGTTCCGCTTCCGCGCGTGGAGAGGTGAGGGGAGGGCGGGGTTCGAACCTCACCGAGGGCACATGGTTCACGCGGGACGGCCTAGCTCACGCAGGCTGGAAGGCCGTGGCTGGTGCGCGGCTCGGGCAGTGGGTGGTTCACGCGAGCGGGGCAAAGCCGGCCGTGGCTTCAGCGCTAAGCGGCTGTGTCCAGTACCGCGTACGAGTTGGGGTCCTGGAGTAGCTGGCTGGGTTAGCTGAATTGATTTTTTTCCTTGAAATTCCGGCGCATTAAAAATTTGACGGAAATATTTTCCAGCGAAAAATCCGCCGGAAATACGTCGGAAATGTTTCCGGCCAATTATTTTACGCCGGAAGTCTTTTTTCGACGCGCGTGTAACCGGCGAAAAAAATTCCGCCGGAAATGTAATTTTCTGACGGATTTTTGCCATTTTCCAACGAAAATGTCCGCCGGAAAATGACGTTTTTCCTGTAGTGACTGTCGTTCTTTCACACCCTCCAATTATAGGAAGAGAACCTTCGTCCTTTCACACCCTCCAAGTATAGGCAGAGAACCTTCATCCTTTCACACTCTTCAAGTGTAGGCAGAGAACCTTCGGCTATTCACACTCTCCAAATGTAGGAAGAGAACCTTCGGCTGTTCACACTCTCCAAGTGTAGGCAGAGAACCTTCGGCTGTTCACACTCTCTAAGTGTCGGCAGAGAACTTTCAGCTATTTACACTCTTCAAGTATCGACAGAGAACCAGATCTTCTTGAAAGATCTTCATACTAGCAATCTAGGAAAAAATCTCTCTCAAAACACTCTCTCACACTCTCTCCTTCAATTGCCCTTTACAAATCACGAAGACCAAATAACAAAAAGATTAAGTGATAGTTTTTAGTGGACCTTTTATATAAAAGACACGAAAAACCGTCCAAAAAATTAAAATTTTCAAATTTGACAGTCCACGATCATTTGTATAATCATGTATTTGTACATACGAATAGTTCAAATCTGTTGTGTATGAACCCATTGTGAATTAATAGTAACTTATTTCATACACGATCATCGTCCGGTGCGAACCAAGTTGTTTGGTATGAACATAAACATTTCAATGTTCGTTTGTAAGAAAAGTCAGGATGAACTGAACAAAAATAGAATAGAGATGTTCGTCCTGGGATGATCATAAATATCATCCCGTACGATATGCGTCCAAGGACAGAACAAAGATATTCATCTTGGGACGAAATTAAATATCATCAGTACGATCTTCGTTCGAAGAGAGAACAGAGGCTTTCGACTTGGGACAATCATAAATATCATCCCTTATGATATGCATCCAAGGACATAATAGATGCGTTCGCCCTGGGATGAAATAAAATATCGTCTGCACGATCTTTGTTCTAAGATAGAACAGAGGCTTTCATCTTAGGACAATCATAAATATCATCCGTAAGATATTAGTTTGAGGACACAACAGAGACGTTCTTTCCGGTACGAAAATAAATTTTCGTCCTGTACTATCCATACTTAGAAAAAATTTTATCCTCTGTTCGTTCGACTGCTCACTGGGGATAATAACTAACAGATCATTCCGTACGAAGTAACATCATACAGTACGATCTGTTTAAAAATATGAATTTTAAAACTCTCCCCTGGTGTGTGTATGCTCAATTACTTAATTACAATCACACTCTCTCAGACTCAATAAAATGAAAAATACAGGCTTCGATTATAATAAACTCTAAATTATTCTAGATTTGATTCAATAATTCAAAGTATGATTTCCCTGAAATATTAGTACACACAAGAGTAAAATAATTTTTCTAAAATATGTTAGGAGAAATACTAATCAAAATAATAATATTTTGAATTATTAAAAATATATAAGTTGCAAGAATATCAAACATGCAAAACTAAGTAGCAACTATCTCAACAATATCCCCTTTTTTATGATGGCAAAATAATTATTGTTTGAGTAAAATTAAAAATTTCTAAATTTCTCCTTAACTCCCCTTGAATAAATCAGCATGTGAATATAAGGGAATTTCTAAGAAGAACAAATCAAATTTTTTTTTTCTATGTTAAAAAAAAAAACGCAAAGCACACAAAAAGTGAGAAACAAAAATAAAATATAAAACACTACGAACAAATTAAACAACAAGATAAGAAATAATCAAATGCAAATAATCAAAAAGTAAATAGTATTTCTCCCTTTTTTGACAACAACAAAAAGGGAAAAAGGAAAAAAAAAGAAATATAAGAAGTCATATGAGAAACTTTTGATAATTGATTCTTGAAGAGATTGATATATAATTGTAATAACAAGATTAATATTCATTAAAAAAAATAAAGATTCATAACATTTAAATTAAAATATAACATATACAAGATAAATATATCAAAGTCATGAAACATTCTGGACAATTGGATAAAGAAAAATATTGCAAAGGTGATGAAGTGAAGATTAATTTAAGTCGATTTTCAATACAAAATTAGGTTGATTTAAAATTGAAGATTAAAAGATAGAGAAAAGAACATACACTTATTTTGGTGATATTGCACATCGTTTCAATATTTGTGGCACACTTTGTGCATCTTTTTATATTTGGGCTAATTTTATACCTCTTTTCAATTTGCGAACCATTGCGCATTCTTTCAATTTTTGTACATTTGTATATTTCTCCATTTTTTTAATTGATTTTTCCAAAATTAATAATCTAAAAGCTCAAACTTCTCTAAGTATAAAGATACTTATATTGAAAAGAGAAATAAAAATAATAAGACATCAAAATTGTAATAATAATATTGAAAATATGTTGTCTAAAAAGAACAAAAAATTAATAACCTTCACTTGATCGAGTTATAAATTAGCTTATATTTTTGAAAAATTAGATTTCCTAATGAAATTAATTTTTGTATTGCTTTTCAAATTAAACTACTTTTTAGATCAATTAAGTTAGGATTATCCTATAGACAAACAAACATTTCTAATAGAGAATAAAATCAACTTAATAAAGCAAGATAATTTTTATTGATATCAAAATAAAGATAATACAATGAAGCTCAGATGATATCAATTAAACTACAACAGATCATCAAACATAAAAACAAAAATAAAAGACAATCATAAAAATTCTAAAAGTCATCACATCATATCACTAAGCACTGGTAAAGACAATCATATAAGAAGTACATCTATCCCTCTGAGGGGCCATGGTCTAGAGGAGGTGGCTGGTTGAAGAAAGAAAAATAGGTACTCATCATAACCACATTTGGGTTCACCGAGTCAAAATAACCTCGGATCCAGCCTATATCCTGATGGTATTTTGTATTCTACTGCTGTAGTTGAGTCTAAATTTGATCAAAGTGTTGATCAAAATAACTCTCAAGTTGATCAAAGCACTAGACCATCTCCTGAAAGGCTGGTGTTGGCTCAAGAAAAATGGCACAAATGCATGAATCCTGCTTTGCAGCCGTAGGATTCCATTTCCCTTAAGTCAGATTGTAGTTAACCAGATTTCCCCTGAGGGTAGTGTCAGGGTTTAAAGATCTGGGGTTCTTACTTCCTATGAGCGCAAGCACTCATAGTTAATTACCCCTCTTACTACGTAAGAGAGAACTCTCGATTAAGGATGAAATAATTTTAGATAATTTTTAGTCTCAGTTATGGGGGAAATGGAGGTAAACCCGATAAAGATCCTATGGTTCCATCATCCCGGGTATACCATAGATTTTAGTCTACCAATACTAACAATCATTGATTGTAGTATCCAGGAAATCTAATTAGCATCCATAGGTTGCCTCCTCTCAGGGATCCCGAGTAGACTGAAGTGGTTAGATGTTGATTTTAGTTTTAATTTAATTTGAGTTGGGGCTTACTACTTCCTTAGAAGTTGCCCGTTAATTTATATAGTTTGGGGCTTACGACTCCAATTAGGAGTTGCCCAAGGATTTAAATTTGATTTGGGACTTACGACTTTCATAGAAAGTAGCCCAGAGATTTAGATTTAATTTGGGACTTATGACTTTAGTAGAAAGTAGCCCGGGGATTTAATTTAAAAATTAGGATTTATGACTTTCGTAGAAAGTAACCCAAGTATTTGATTTAAATTGGGACTTATAGCTTTCGTAGAAAATAGCCCGGAGATTTATTTAGCTTGGGGCTTACAGCTCCAATTAGGAGTTGCCCGGAGAATTTCAGTTGGATAGGTCTTATGGCTTCCTTAGAAGTTGCTTAATGGTAGGTCTTACAACCTAGTTCTTTTAAACTAGAATGCCCGAGTGAGGGGTCTAGGGTTGTGCTAGCACCTAAATGTTTCCCTCAGAGGTCGGACTTACGGCTTCTATTAGAAGTGGCCGGGGGTTTTAATTGGGGGTTAGGAGTTAGGTCAATTTCTACCTAAAATATTCCCCTAAGATCGGGCTTGCTGCTTTCCTACGAAAGTTACCGGGTAACGGGTCTTACAACCAAGTCCTTATAAACAAGGCTGCCCATGGTTTAAATTTGATTGTTTGTTTGTTGGGTTGGTTTGAGTTTGTTATTTTGATACTTCAGAGTTTTTTTTACACTAGATTAGTGTTTTGGTTGTTCTATGCTTGTAGCAGTTTTTCTACTACAGTAGTCCATGACTCTACCTATTTTTAGCACTTATGCTTTACTAGTTTTTCGTACTTGGCTTTTTTGCTTTCAAGTATTTCATTCTAAATGTCGTAGCTTATATTTCTCAGCATTTATTCAATTTATTTATGTGGTACTGGCTCTTCATTTGTTTGTTCGTAGGTGTTCTTAGTCAGTAGTTGCAGCAGTCAGGGCTCGTAGTTGTAGAGGATAGAGCCCAAAGAAAGCTGCAGGAGTTCGTACAGGGGAGCCTTAAAGAGCATGTAAAGGAATTTGAAGATTTCTGAGTTATTTGGAGAGTTTGTGAGTTGGAGAGTTGGTGAGGATTGTATTGAGAGTTTGCATATGTCTGATTAGTGGAAACACTCTCTTCTTTTCTTTGTTGTATTTTTATTTTAAAATTTCTCATTTGATTAATTAAATAATTAACCAATAAATCAATTCTAAATTCCACTGCTCTCAAAATTTTTAATAACTCTGGAATTTTAAAACTCTTAGAATTTGAAATCCTTGTATTCAACATTTTCTTTAAAATGGCTCCCAAATTTTGAAATGTACTAATTTCAAATGACTTTAGATTTTTTTTAAATAATCAATCAATTATTTTAATTAATTTTTTTTAATTAATAAAATATTCAAATTTAATTGCTAAAAAATTATTCCAAAAAGTTCAATAATTTTTTTTTTTGAAATTTCTGCAGCCTCCCTGCGTCACGTCCTCACGGAGGGAGAAATCGGGACGGCACTGCCGTAATTCTTCCTACCTGGACCTAAGGTCGATGACGTAGGGTCTTCGATTTCAAAATATCTCACCAGGATCTAAGATCGACTGCGTGAGGTCTTCAATTTGGAACCATCCGACCGGATCTAAGATACGACGGCCCGGGTTCTTCAAATTTTGAAACCATCTGCCCGGATTAAAAATCAACGGTGCAGGTCTTCAATTTCAAATCATCTCGGTCGGACCTAAGGTCAATAACACGAGGTCTTTAATTTAAATTCTTCCCGACCGGATTTAAAATCGACGGTGCGAGATCTCTAATTATTGAAAATTTTAGCCTGCAACTGTATGCTTGAATGAATTGATTTAATTAATTGGCATTTAATCTTGCATGCCAAGAACTTTTGATTGTTACATTTCTCTATTTTTTTTATTAAATCAAATAAAAGAAATATAAATGTTTCTCGGTTTAGAATTAAATGTCTATGTTTTGCATTAAATCATGACAATCCTTGATAAGCATGTAAGAATAATTATTTGTCTTTATAAATAAAGCAGTTATCGTTTCTCAAGGGATTTGTGTACATATAAGGGATTTGTGGTTTCAAAGCAAAAAGACATAATTATTACATGGATCTGATTCAGGATTTTTTGGTCAGAACAGTTAACGTTTCTCAAACAAAGGATTTTTAGCATAGTGTCAAAATATTTTGCTTAAATAGTTTTATATATCATTCTTCTTAAATAATCATATAAGCGACGTAGTTTCACGACAAAATAAAGGCTGAGTACGCAGTGAGAGATCGTATGTGTTGGCTTGCGTGCAAACGGATAAGCGAACAGAGAATTTAGACTTGGGATTTAAAGAAAGCGTTTGCATGAACGGCAACTGCATGCAAAGGCAAAGGATAAGCGGACAGGAGCACACATACGAGAGCAAGGGTGACCGACGTAATTTACCTGCAGATAGGATATTGGTTTCAAGATTTGAGAAGGAATTGTGCTCGACGGCGAGTTCGAAATCAGAGACGGTGTCGCAGACCGGCATATGAAGTTTGGGGTGTCGAGAGATAAGCGAAGTAGAGAAGAATCAAAATACAAAAATTGAACTTCTGCCTGAGTCTCCTCCTCCCTTTTTTGTAATCAGTTTCTTCTCCTTTTATTAATCAATTTGCCGAAGAGATGCATCTTTTGGATATTAACTGTATGTAGTGGGACCAAAATTGGGATTATGAAGAGATACACTGCTTAAAAAATTTTTACTTAAAAAAATTTTATTTATTTTACTTTGAATTAGTCAAACCGTTTAATTCTTCTTCAGTTGACAACGACATATAAGTAGCAAGTTAACAACAAAATTTTCTTCCACCTTTAGATTTCTGTAGGCCATAATAAGTGAAAAGTTAATTGAATCTACTTTTGTTCGTGGAAACCGGTATGGAGCAAGTGTGGATGCAACTGCAGCAGTTTCTAATTTTTTTTTTTTTTTGGAAGCTTACATAAAGTGCGCTTCTTTTACCAATACTCATTACCAATACTTCAATTCAAATATTTCCGTCAACTGAATCTTGTTGACTAAAATTGATAATTAAGGCAAGGAAAAGTAATTTTCTATGCTTGATCAAAAATTTTTTAGATCAGTTTCTTGCTTCTCATCTAGAAACTATCAATATATCCTCTAACAGTAAATATGACTTGCCCAATGACGATTGTACTCTTGCCATTAGCTTCTTTCGATGATGTAGGTATTGACTTAGTTAATAATACTAAATTGTTGCAAGAAGTAAAATCCATATATATTTCAATTTGATCCCAGAATCTCTGTTTATGATTTTTAAGTGTGATATACTTGTTGTGTCTCTGAATAATTCTAAAAAGAGAAATGACGTCATTGTAGCACGGGCTGCCTTCTCTCTTTTTTTTTTTAATGTTTCTAATTCAGCCACACTCAGCAAGATAAATAAGACATACATCACTTTAAATTTTTTTTTTTAGTTAGTCAACAGCTGGTCCACGAGTAGGCACAGGTGTAGGTGCAGGATATCCCCCTTCTCCCTAGAATCCTCACTTCCATCATCTGTCCCAAAGATTGTTTGGAATGAAGCATCAGTGAAGTAGATAGGAAATTTTAGATGAGGATCAGGATGAACTAGATTTTACCTCTTCTCAAGAATGTATATAACTAGATGTCATAAGACAATGTTCTTCTTTCTCTTATGAGAGATGACCAATTTTAGAAAGCCCATAAATGTAGTTAATAATGAGTTGGGCTTCATCTATAGGTTGACCCATCATAATAAGGTAAGTTACAGTGGAAAGAAGAGGAGTAATATTTATATGGTCACCAGCTTTAGGAATCATAAAGGTTATAAGAATATGCTGGATGATCCTAGCATTTTGGTTTAAAGTGGACATCCTAGGAAAAAGACACACTTCTTCAATCCCTCTAATCACTTTATTTATTTCAGTCCAATCAAAATCAGAAGTATAGGTCAAAGTGTGGGCTCTAACCCTGTGGGTCCTTAATTGCAAAAATGTCCCCAAATCTTCCTTAGTAATTTCAACCCGCTTCTTCAAAACATAAGATATAATCCTAGTTTGATCAGTGCTAAAGGTCATATTGGCAAGAAAATAGTGAAAAGTGTCCTCATTGTAGGAATGAATAAGGGTCAGGATAAAAATGAATTCGGTGGCAACAAAAAGAGGCATTACTTGAAAATTAATGTTTTATTGGAGAAGGATTCTTGAGGGTGTAATTTTGGCAGAAACAAACCTAGGAAATGATTCCTCGTTAGTTCTGGATAGAAAGTTATCTTCATCATTCTTAGAAGATGGACCCTTAGTAAGTTTTGTTAGGAAAGTTGCTATTTGCATGTTTTACATTCTTGCAACTTGTATAATTTTGATGATTCTAAATATTATTGTTTTATGTGTTGTTATCTCCTAACATTTTTTAGAAGATTTATTTTTGCTCTTGTGTGTACTAATATTTCAGGAAAATTGAACTCCAGACTATGAAGACTTCAAATCAAATTCAGCATGAGATACTTTGTGAATTTGAATCTTGTACTTTTTATTTGAATTAAATTGGAGAGGGAGTGATTGTAATTGAGTGAATAAAGAGCTCACTATTAATCTGGTGTGTTCTTTCTTATTTTTCTTACGCATTTAATTTCATTGCAAGTTGTTTACTCTTGTTGAAAAGTTTATTTTTTAAACTTTAAATTTAACTTGCATTAATAATTAAAAAGGTTTTCTAAAAATCCAAGAGTAGAAGTATAATTTTTTTAAATTACCAATTCACCCCCCCTCTTGGTTAGCCTTGGGACATTTAATTAGGCTTAACATCCTAATTCATATTGAACGAGTTTCCAACAAGTCTACCCCTCTTGCTAGAACTTGCCATTGAAGGATTTAAAGATGAGAAGGATTTGAAAGTCTATTGAAGTGAATGAGATTTGAGTTCTGAAGCCCTTCTATTTAAAGAAAAAAAAAAGAACTTTTGTATGTATAAAATGTGGTTCATACTATATGATTTAAGGTTCGTACGTAAGAAAATAAATTTCGTATTTACGATTGAATGCATTCAAAATGAAATGACTTTCATATTCACACAATTTACGAGGCGTCCTTTCATACAGACTTTTTGACCATACGATTGTACAGACAAACAGGTGTTCATCTAGGATGATCAGTTATTTAAGAACATTTTAATTTTGGTTTGATTCGTCTCTCATATTGAATGACATGTGTTTATTTGTACGAACTCCAAGTTTGTATGTACGATCAATAATAATAACTGCTTCTGCCCGTATAATCGTCTACATGTATATATATGAATGAATATACATCATCCGGATGATTTGGGGATCGTATAGTACGAAATGTATTAAAAATAAAAACTATACACAATCTGTCCTACCCAACGATCGATGCGCTATAGAATTCATACAGTATGAAAGGAATATCGTACATTACGATTAGAATACTTAGAAAATTTTACACGATTGATCAGAAACATGAAATTCGATGTGAATATATTTTAAAACCACACAAAACAAAAATCAAAAATAGGAAAATGCACATAAAAAACAAAAATTATAAAAAAACACAAAAATATATATCAAGTTTGTAGAAATTTTAATTAAGCATTAAGGTCAATCATACCAAGCATTGTTCTTAATGTACTAAAGATATCAAAAGCTAGCGATTTTGTAAAAATACCTGCAAGTTGATTTTGAGTTGACACATGATTTAGTTCAATATCTTCTTTGGATACATGATCCCTTATGAAATGATACCTTTCGTCAATATGTTTGGTTCTAGAATGTTGAATAAGATTCTTTAAAATACAAATGACATTAGTGTTATCATAATAACTTGGAATAGTGCTTATTATAAATCCTAAGTCAATCAACTATTATTTCAACCAAAGAACTTTTTCCACACAACTTCCTAATGCGATGTATTCAGCTTCAGTAGTAGATAGGGCTATGGAATTCTATTTTTCACTGGACCAAAAAACTAAAAAATTTCAAATAAATTGATATATTTCATATGTGCTCTTTCTATCAACCCTACAACCTTCAAAGTTCGAATCTAAATATCTAATTATTTCAAATGAAAAGCTAAACTTAGGATACCAAATCCATAAGTTCTGAGTTCCCAAGAGATATCTCAAAATCTTTTTCACAACTGTCAAATGTGATTCTTTTAGATCTGATTGAAATCTAGCACACAAATAAACACTTAACATAATATCGGGTCTACTAGCAGTCAAGTAAAGCAAAGATCCAATAATCCTCTAAATTTCTTTTAATCAACAGATTTTTCCTTTTGGTCCTTTTCTAACTGAACTGAGGAACTCATAGGTGTACTAACAGATTTAACATTATCAATTTCATACTTTTTAATGATATCCTTAACATACTTTGACTGACTAAAAAATATTCCCTCCTCAGTTTGCTTAATGCTAAAACATAGAAAGTAACTTAAATCTCCCATTAGACTCATCTCAAATTCACTACTCATTATTTTAGAGAAATCATCACAAATATTTTTATTTGTAGATCCAAAGATGATATCATCAACATAAATTTGTATAATGAGTATATCCTCTCCCCTCTTCTAATTTCTTCAAAAAGAGAGTTGTATTCACACTTCCTTTTTCAAAAGATCTCTAAAGTAGGAAAGTGCTCAACCTCTCATACCATGCCCTAGGTGCTTGTTTCAGTCAATATAATGTCTTTTTCAATTTAAAAATATGATTTGGGTATTTTGAATTTTCAATTTCTATAGGTTGTTTAACATAAACATTCTCTTGAATTAACCCATTTAAAAAGACACTTTTAACATCAATTTGAAATAATTTAAATCCTTTAAAACATGCAAAGGCTAATAAAATCTTTATTGCTTCAAGTCTCGCTACAGGGGAAAAAGTTTCCTCAAAATTAATCCCTTCAATCTGATTATACCCTTTTGCCACCAATCTAGCATTATTTCTAAGGTAGATTTTTCAAGTCTCATGAGTCATTCATTTTGTTCTTGAATATCCACTTAGTTCAAACTACACTTTGATCATTTGGCCTTGCAATTAATTCCTAAACATCATTCCTTACAAATTGATTCAATTCTTCTTGCATTACCAAAATCCAAAACTCATCATAAAGAGCTTGATTTATATTTGTGAGTTTTATTATAGAAATAAAGGCAGAATGATTGACTTCTTTGCTCAGTTCATGCTTAGTCCTAATACCCTCACTAAGTTCATCTAAAATCAATTCTTTAGGGTGGTATTTAGAAAATCTCAATTCTCTAGGCAACGAGTTTTCTATCTCCAAGTTTTCATCCAAATTTATTTTCTTAATCTTTTGAGAGTTAATTTCTATCTCATCCTCTTCAACATTTGGCTTTCAAAATTCTAGATTCATCAAATATATCATGTGTGGTCTCCTCAACTATCAAAGTTCTTTTTTAAATACTCTATAAGATTTTCCAACACTAGAGTATCTTAGAAAAATTCCTTCATCTGATTTTGGATCAAATTTTTCTAAGGTAGATTTTTCATTATTCTATATGAACACCTTACATAAAAAAATATGCAATTGAGACAAATTTGGTCTTGCTCCCTTGAGAAGCTTATAGGATATTTTATTTAATTTCGATCTAATATTCACCATATTCAGAACATAACATGTCGTGCTAAATGCTTCAGCCCAAAAATATTTAGGAAGTGAATGTTCTGCCAATGGTTTACTAGTTTTAAGATCCTTATTGAACTGAAAAGAGGACTTCACATATATTCCTAATTAACATGCATCACAAAGGTGATCCTTAGTAAAGTCTAGTTTTGGTATATCTCTCATTAAGTTCTTTTGGGTAATTCTCCTAATATTTTTCATGCTAGTCACAAAGTCTCCTATGCCAAAGCCATGACTCATCAGAAATAGTTTTTAAATAAAAAGCAATAGGAGTTTTGATACAATATAAATCTAGCATATAAATATTGTTTACCCGTAAACCATGCAAAACATTATTACCATTTAGGCTTAATATGCAGCTAGTAGGAAAAAATTTAATGTTGTATCCTTTATAATATAGATGGCTAGTACTCAACAAATTATGCTTTAAGCCTTCAATTAGTAGCACATTTTCAATAAAAAAGTTTTGTAAATTTCCAATCATACCTATACCAACCATTCTCTGAGTGGTGTTATCACCAGTATAATCCTGCCTCTATTCCTGGCTTCCAGTGTTATAAATTATGTAGTGTCTCCAGTCATATGCTTTGAACATCCGTTGTCCAGGTATCAAATGCTCTCATGAGACCTTGTATGAGAGCGCACTTATGAAATCATCAAATGTTAGAACTGATAACCCAAATAAGTTTATGAAAGTTCGTTAGGGATGTTAAGACCTTATGAACTAGCCTACGACTAACCTGGGGGGGGGGGGGGGGTAAATTGGTATTTTAAAAATTCTTTAAATTATAACTCATAAACACAAATAAAAATTCACCACAATGAAATAAAAGATGTGAAAATTAAATACGAAAGAATAATAAGAAAAAAATACAGAGATTTATAGTGGTTCGGTCAACTCGACCTACGTCCTCTCCTCGGAGGCACCCTCTGGGTATTACACTAAACTCAGTGACTCTCATTTTGCTCCCATAGTAAGGCAGAGAAGCCTTTACAAAATCTTCTTTCCATCGACACTAGTGAGACAGAGAACCCAACTCCTTTTGCTTCCTCCTGAAGTAGGCAGAGAACCTTGATCGATTGCTGAAGTGAACCTCTCTCAACCCTCCAATAACAAGGGACTATGATGGAAGAAGAAGATGTTGATCAAAGCTTGGAGCAACCTTTGTGAAACCCTCTCACAAACTCCCCCTCATAAGTTCCTCTCTCTCCCTCTCTCCCTCTCCTTTAGGCTCTCTTAGGTCAAGACAATAACAAAAGATGCCCTAAAGGGTAGAATAAGAGCTCTTAAATAGAAGAGCTTCAGAATTGCTTATTCAATGCAACTTGCCAACTTTATCATCCAAGATGATATAAATATCATCCTGTACAATCAGGCAAATTAAGCTCAATCAACTGAGACGATTAGAAGAAATTTGTTCATGTTATTTGGGATGATATAATATCATCCTATACGATTAGTACAAATCGTGAAATATCATCCTGAACATTATCCTGAATGGATGTCTGAACAATTAAAAAATAGCTTGATCATCCACGATGATCTCATGATCATCCTGGATGATTAGTTCAAATCCATAAAAATAGTCCAGAATATCACCCTGAATAGATGCTATCTGATATCTGATCAACCAGAAATAACTAAGATTTTTGAACTGAACGTCCCGGTTGATCCTAAGATCATCTAAGACGATGTGATCGTATCAATCAAGCCTTAATTACTTTTCTTAATTATTAGATTAATATAGGCATAATTATGTGCATCGTTCAGGATGATGTCTAAAAATAAATAATATCTAAATAGTTATGATGACTAATTCTTTCTGATTTGAGCATATCATCCAGGATGATGAGCTTAATGACAGCTGCCTTAACTAGGATGTCCTAATTAGGGTTTTTATTTTTAACTGATCATCCAGGATGATATTGGGATCATTCTAGACGATATCCTTAAAATAGAGAACTCTAAATTAGATAAAAAAATTCCCCCAAGTGTGTGTGTGCGAGGTTACTTAGCATCAGGAATCGCATTTATTATAAATAGACTCAAGAAGAAAAAAGGTTTACAAACTGACTAAAATACCCAGTCTTGAACTGGTTCAAATTGCAGTCATGATCATGTGGACCTGAAATATTAGTAGGCAAGGCAGTCGTAGAAAAATAGAAGTGTTTGCTATCATCAAATTTCTATTTTTGAAAGTAGATACACAATAATCTCCCCCTTTTTAATGATGGCAAACACATAAATTAATTGAAACAGTTCAAAGTAATTTTAAAGAAAATGAGTAAGGAAATAACTAATCAACATCATAACAAACAAGAATAATGAAACAAACTAGAACAGTATAAATTAGTACAGCTACTTCCCCTTTTGACATCACAAAAAGGAGGAGAAAATAAAAAATTGCAAAATAGAAAAGGACTAAAATAAGAAAAACAAAATCACAAAAACACACTAAAAGAAAGATGGGTCTTGATCATCTGAAGGAGGAGGTGGTGGTGGTGGCTGCTGAAAATAGCTAGATAGAGTAGCAAACTATGCTCCAAACCATGCCATATCCTGGTTGTACTACTGCTACTGGTGTGCAACGTAGGTGTTAAAACGGGTTAAATCCAAAGCACATTTCTGCTTGAAATAGGCTAAATCCTTAGTATATTACTACTCTTATGCAGCAATGAAAGTCTCGAATTGTACCTCCCACTGGTCAAAATGCTCGACGAGCTCATCTAGCTGAGAGTGCTGGATAAGTAGAGCAGATGTAGGAACAGGTGGGGGAGCCTCCTCCTCCTCATCTCCCTCGGCTTCCTCGCGCTTCAGGTGGAGATGAGTACTGTGAAGAATATGGAAGGAGTTGTTGGAGTAGAAAGCAGGCTGGAAATTTGGGGGAGCATGATATTGGAGATTATATTTGGATTCTAATACATAAGCAATGATATGTCCTAGGGCTAGGTTTGGCTTCCTCCTATATCACGGGTTAAAAATAGTGGTTAAATACTCAATGTAATGAAAAATCAAGTCAATTTCATTGAATTAGAAGAAAGTGTTGCAAATCTATTTTCATGACTTATGTTTTGATGA
>NW_021318618.1:284386-423882 GCF_001605985.2 Dendrobium catenatum | reverse complement strand
AACCAAGAGGGGGGTGAAAATTGGGTATTTTAAAAATTTTCTTTTAACAAAGAATAAAAACATAAACCAAATCATGCCACAAAAATAATATGCGGAATAAAAGTGTGGAAGCAGAAAACAAGAACACATAAATTTATAGTAGTTCGGTCAACTCGACCTACGTCCACTCCATTGGAGCACCCTCTAAGTATTGCACTACAAAACTGACTCTCCTTTAGCCCCCACGGCTAGGTGGAGAAGCCCTCATAAGAACCTCCTTTTTGTCACCCCGGCAAGGCAGAGAACCTACCTCCTTTTGCTTCCTCCTGAAGCTGGCAGAGAACCACAATCAAAAGCTAACTCCTTACCTCTACTGACCTCTACCAGGACGAGAAAACTCTAGACGAAGAACAAGCAGAGCGATCCTTGAAGAACCCTTGTGAATCCCTCACAAGCTCCCCCTCACAAGAATCCTCTCTCTCCCCTCTCTCTCTTTCTCTCCTCAAGGTCTTCTCAGGTCTAGCAGCAGCTAAAGGTCTTCCAAAACGTTGAACATGAGCTCTTAAATAGAAGAGCTTCAAAGGAGCTCATTAATTGTCAAGTGCTGACATTATCGTCCAGGCTGATATGGACATCGCCTGGCCGATCAGTACAAAAACTCAGAAGATCGGCCAGAGCATCGCCCTGGATACACTCCTGGATGATTGAATTTTGGCTTGATCGTCCTGGCCGATCAGTTCAGTTAGAGGAAATCGTCCTGAGAATAGCCCTGGATACGAGCTGGCCGATAATTTATCATCCTGAAGTAACTTAAGGTTTTTCGACTGGATCATCCTAGCGATTCCTGCGATCGTCCTGGACATATGATCGTATCAATCATACGTAATTACTCCCTTGATTCCTGATCAATCTAAAAGGCATAATTTTTGAAATATCGTCCAGGCCGATCAAGGATTGGCCTGGCCGATAGATTTAAAAATACAGTATAACTTAATTGTCTATGGCGGCAACATCTTTCTATTTGAGCAATATCGTCCTGGCCGATACACGTATCGTCCAGGCCGATATGTTTAATGACGTATTCCTTAAATAAGAATCCTTATTTAGAATTTCTGTTTTAAGCCTGATCGTCCAAGCCGATAAAAAATCATCCTGGCCGATATGAGTAAAAATAGAAATTCTAAAGTCTCTTCAAGTGTGTGTGTGTAGGGTTATTTAGGCATCAGTCTTTTTGATCATTACAAGTAGACTCAAGAAGTGAAAACAAAAGTACAGACTGACTCAACCCTAAACCTACGCAATCCTGAACTGGTTTTGTCTTGTTCGTCCGATCTTCGATTCCTGAAAAAGTTAGAGCTACAAGCAGTCCAAGAGAAATAGTGTTTTGTCAATCATCAAAACATAAGCCATGAAAAATAGATTTGCAACATCTCCCCTTTTTTGTTGATGGCAACACAAGTAGGAAAATAATCTAAAAAAAAAGTCCATTAGAATTTCAAAAGTTACAAACCCAACAACTTTTCCTACCACACCTACTCCCCCTTTTCATCATCAAAAAAGAGGGTCCAGATACAAAAGAAAAACAACAAAAGACTAAAAAGAAAACTACAAAAAAAAATAGGAAACAAACAATAGAAAAGCACAGACTAAAAGAACGAGGGATCCCTGATCATCTGATGGAGGTGGTGGAGGTGGCTGCTGAAAGTAGTTGGCAATCGTGATAACTGAGCATTGAACCAGACGATGTCCTGGTCATGCTGCTGCTACTGGTGAGTAAAGGAAACTGTCAAAATCGGGCTAAATCCTCAGTGCGGTGCTGCTCGTAGTGGGCAATGTCCTCAGAGTGTTGCTGCTCCTCTGCAGCAACGTAGGCGTCAAAGCGGTCTCCCATCGATCAAAAACCTCTTAATCAACTGATCAACCGGTGAGTGGCTGGTGGAGAGGAACAGGGTCAGGAAAAGAGAAAGAAGGGGCGAGCGGAGCCTCCTCCTCTCTGCCCCCCGAGGTTCTCAGGTGGAGACGAGTACTGTGAAGGGTACTTGAAGGAACTGTTTGAGAAGAATGGGAGTTGGGAGGTTATGGCGGAATAGGATACTAGAAGTTGGTATTTGGGTTTCAAGGACATAGGCCTATGATGTTGTCCTAAGGCTAGATTAGGTTTCCTCTTATGACCTGGATCGCGGATTGGTGGTTAAGTGATCAATGTATCAAAAAAATTAGGTCCGCAGTTTAAATTCTAAAATATGAGCCATGATGTAGAAAGTAGTGAGGGAAAGTAGAGGGGTGATGTGGATTCGGTCCCGGCAATTATGGAGGTGCGAAGGACATGTTGGATTAATCCTAGCATCTTTGACTAAAGAGGTAGTCTCTCCAACATGGTAAGTGTGCATTGGACTGGCGAGTAAAGTGATTCATCGTGGACCAGTCAAGATCAGGATCTGAGGCGATTAAGTGCAGCTTATCCCCGGTGGTGGAATAGCTGTAAAAGATCAACACAATCGCTGATATAATGATTTCGATAGGGCGTCGATTCACATAGGAGGTCAGGGCTGTGAAGGTAGGGTTAATGCGAAGGTTTGCAAAAAACTCTCGAAAGAAACTCAGTATTGAAAGGAAAGAAAGAGACAAAATGAAGCAAGGGAGGTGTGAGCAAAAATATCCATTACCGGTAATTGAGATGGTGGCAGGTTGATAGATTTGGAGAACAGTTATCCACACTTCCTTTATAAGTAGCTTGGGCCAGTTCTATAGGGCTTAATATCCCTAATGATCTTTCATACCTTATAACAAGCAAAGACTAATAGCACTCTAATGGCTTCCAATCTAGCTACAGGAATGAAAAATATTTTCCAATGTGCAATGTGTCCTAACATGCCACATGAAAAATATCTTACATCAGAAAAAGGATGTACTAATCTACTCATATGGTGATGCTTCTTTTTAAAGTTGAGTGATGCATGCAATGATTTATTTTCAGAAGATTTGAGATTTGCTAACTCTTTTTTTAACTAAGTATGGGATGACTTTAAGGAATCATGTACGTAATATAATTCATTATACTTTTTATTTAATGCATCAAACTCATCAAGTAATGACATGTGATTACTATCAATTGTAGAATGATCTTTAAGAAGAATTTCATGCTCTTTTTATAAAATTAAAAACTCCAATTTTAAGCTAGCATTTGATTTCTTAAGTTTCCTATATAATGCATGAATTTGTTCATAAACTTCAAGTAGTTGATCATTGGTTAGTTCACATACATCTTCTTGGTTAGTTTGACCAAGATGATCGTTATCCATTAAGCACAAGTTTGTTATCTCCTCTTTATAAGATTTCATATGAAAAAGTTCATATTCATGCAATAAAATATTCAATCGAGATTGCTTAACTTCATTACTTCCTTCACTAGTAATACACAATTTATCCCAAATCTCTTTACCAGTAGTGCAAGTTGAAATACGCATATAATCTTTAGATTTTAAAGCATAGAAGAAATAGTTCAAATATTTTTTATTAAGTTGGGCTAAATTCCTATCATCAAGAGTCCATTCAGCAAAAGGAAGAGGAACATTAATGCCATTAAGTTTACTAGTCAGAGGTGTATAACCATCCTTAAGAAGCATCCACATGCGATAGTCAATCGATTGTAAAAATGTAGTCATGTGAGTTTTCCAAAAATTAAAAGAAATATTATCAAACAAAGGTGGTCGGGTAATAGAATACCCTTCCGCAGTATTATGATTATTGGAGTTAGTCATGGATCAAAATTCAAAAAGTTTTCAAACTTGATTTTTATGAATCCCACTATGATACCACTTAAAAGTTCGTTAGGGATGTTAAGCCTTTATGAACTGGCCAAAGGCTAACCTAGAAGGGGGAGGGGTGTAGAATTGGTATTTTAAACATTTTTTAAATCAAACTCACAAACATAAATCAAAATTTACCACAAAGAAATAAAAGATGTGAAAACTAAATGTGGTAGAATAATAAGAAAATAATACAGAGATTTATAGTGGTTCAGTCAACTTGACCTACGTCCACTCCCCGGAGGCACCCTCTGGGTGTTGCACTAAATTCAGTGACTCTCCTTTTGCTCCCATAGTAAGGCAGAGAAGCCTTTACAAAACCTCCTTTCCACTGACACCGATGAGGCAGAGAACCCAACTCATTTTGCTTCCTCCTGAAGCAGGTAGAGAACCTTGGTCAATTGCTGAAGTGAACCTCTCTCAACCCTCCAAGGATAAGGGACTATGATAAAAGAAGAAGAAGACGTGGATGAAAGCTTGGAGTAACCTTTTTGAAACCCTCTCACAAACTCCCCCTCACAAGATCCTCTCTCTCCCTCTCCTCTAGGCTCTCTCAGGTCAAGACAACAGTAAAAGATGCCCTAAAGGGTAGAACAAGAGCTCTTAAATAGAAGAGCTTCGAAATTTCTCATTAAATGCAACTTGCCAACTTTATTATCGAGGATAATATAAATATCATCCTGTATAATCAATACAAATCAAGCTCAATCAACCAGGATGATCTAGGGTGATTAGAAGAAATTTATTCATATTGTTCGGAATGATATAATATGATCCTATATGATTAGTACAAATCATGAAATATCATCCTTAACATCATCCTGAATGGATGTTTGGATGATTGAAAAATAGCTTGATCGTCCAAGACGATCACACGATTGTCCCGGACGATTAGTTCAAATCCATAAAAATCATCCAGAACATCATCCTGAATAGATGCTATCCGATATGTGATCGTCTAGGAACAACTAAGATTTTTGAATTAATCATCCCGACAATTCCTGAGATTGTCTAGGATGATGTGATCGTATCAATTAAGCCTTAATTACTTTTCTTAATTGTCAAATTAATTTTGGCATAATTATGTACAACATCTAGGATGATGTCCTAGACAATGTCTTGGATGATGTTTAAAAATAAATAATACTTAAATAGGTATAGCGGCTGATTCTTTCTGATTTGAGCATATCGTCCTGGATGATACAAATATTGTCTAAGATGATGAGCTTAATGGAGGCTGCCTTAACTAAAATGCCCTAATTAGGGTTTCTATTTTTAACTAATTATCCAAGATGATATTGGGATCATCCTGTATGATGTCCTCAAAACCAAGAACTCTAAATCAAATAGAAAAATTCCCTAAAGTGTGTTTGTGTAAGGTTACTTAGCATCAGGAACCATATTTATTACAAACAAACTCAAGAAGAAAAAAAGGTTTACAGACTGACTCAGATACCCAATCTTGAGCTGGTTCAAATTACAGTCTTGATCCTGTGGACCTAAAATGTTAGTAGGCAAGGCAGTCGTAGAAAAATAGAAGTGTTTGTTATCATCAAAATTTTATTTTTGAAAGAAGATACATAATAGTTTGGGTTCACCTTTTGACAAATTATAAATAGATGCATGTATGATATATCTAGGTTAATGCATCTTAGGTCTCCACACTAAATGAGTTTTTCTATGTAAGATACAAGTGTGTGCTATATGTTTAATTTATCCACAAGAAAAAGCATTTAACTCAAGGAAATGGATTTCTCAATCTTTTATAATTACTCTATTTATTCCTGGGTTGTAAATATTTTGGCTTCAAAATAGGATTTATAAATCTTCAAGTGTTAGGGGTTTCTTATTTTCTCGAGAGATTGCACTTTTAATTTAAAAAATGTGTTTAAATCTTTAAAGATATTAATATCATAATTCAAGTAGTGCTCTCTTCTCTTTGATTCATCCTTAAAAATTTTAAATTCTTTTTCCAACTTTGCATAGGATACTTTTAAATTCTCATTTTTCTTATTCAAGTTATCAAATTTATCAAGTAAGTTCATGTGGTTGTTATCAATCAATGCATAATCTTTTCTAAGGATTTTGTGTTCTCTTTGTAATTCTTATAATTCTAAGTTAAGACTAGCATGCATTTTCTTTAGCTTCCTATATGAATCATGTATTCTTTTAGAAACTTCTAATAATTCATTATAAGTTAAGTCACATACCTCTTCTTGATCTGACTGATCAAGATTATCGACTATTAAGCACAAGTTGGTGACTTCCTCCTCCTTTTTAGTTTTTGATGAATCCGAAGCTGAGTCCACCCAAAAAGCTCTTTGGAATTTTTTCTTGCCCTTCTTCACATTTGGTTTCTCCTCTACCTTCACCTTGCTAGAAGTGGCTTTAAGTTTTGAGTAGTCTGATTTTACATGTCCGGATTTTCTGCATTCATAGCAAATCACATCATTTGAAACCTTTACATTCTTATAAAATTTACCTTTATTCCACTATTGGCTTCTCTTCTGCTTCCTCTTTAAAAAGCTCCTAAATTACTTAGTCATTAAGGCAATGTCATCCTCATCCTCAGGTTGTGATAGATCACTCCCCAACTCCTCCACTTTTAGTGCAATGTTCTTCTCCTTTCGTGGCTCCCCTACATCAATCTTTCTTTGACTCACTCCTTGCTCGTAAGCAATTAGTGATCAAAGAAGATTATTAATAGGGTAAACATTTAAGTCTTTAGACTCAATAATTGTAGTTACTTTAGCATCATATGCATTAGGCAAATAACGAAGAATCTTATTAACCATTTCAGTGTTTGTTAGTTCCCTACCTAATGTATAAAAAAAAGTGACTATCTAAGTGAATCTTGTGTACATATTAGAAACAGATTCATTGGGTTTCATACAAAATAATTCATAGTCATGTAACAAGATGTTTAATCTAGACTGCTTAACTTCATTAGTCTATCCCATATGTCCTTTCCACTTTTGAAAGTGAAAACCCACATGTAGTCTTCTGACTTAAGTGCACAAAAGAAACTATTTAAACTCTTTGCATTTGGTTGAGCTAACTCACGTTATTCTATAGTCTAATATTCAAAGGGAATATCAACTATAATACCATCAGCTAATCTAGTTTATTTTGTATACCCTTCTTGAACTAAGATCCACATACGATAATCTAATGATTGTAAAATGTAAACATACGTGTTTTCCAAAAGTTAAAAGAAATGTTATCAAACAAAGGAGGACTAGTGATCGAATACCCTTTAGGTGTGTTCCAATTTTCAAAAGTAGCTATGCTAGTTAATCAGAAAGTAGTATAAACTTATGGTTTTGAAATAATGCTTTGATACCACTTGTTGAAACTTGTTGAAATCTAGAATAGGTTGTTAGATCTAAACTAATGTCCCAAGGCTAACTAAGAAGGGGGAGGGGGGTGAATTGGTAATTTAAAAAATTACTCTTGGATTTAAAAGTTAGAAACTGATTAATGATTTATAGTAAATTAATTTTAAAATTTTCAAAATAATTTTTTAACCACAAAAAAATAAACTTGCAGTATGTAAATAAGTTGTGGAAATAAAATACATAAAGGTTTATAGTGGTTTGGTCAAACACGACCTACATCCACTCCGTGAAGCCTTCCACTTCAGGTATTACACTATTACCAAAGTGACTCTCCTTTTGCCCCCACAACAAGGTAGAGAAGCCTTTACAAAACTCTCTTCCACCAATCCCTGGTGCGGCAGAGAACCGTCATCCTTTCACACCCTCCATGTGTAGGCAGAGAACCTTCTACCTTTCACACCCTTCAAGTGTAGGCAGAGAAAATTTGACTGTTCACATTCTCCAAGTATAGGCAGAGAACCTTCGGCTGTTCATACTCTCCAAGAGTAGGTAGAGAACCTTCGGTTGTTCGCACTCTCCAAGTGTCGATAGAGAACCTTCGGCTGTTCACACTCTCTAAGGTCGGCAGAGAACTGGATCTTCTTGAAAGATCTTCACACGAGCAATCTAGAAAGACAAGAGAAAGAGTGAAGAAACTCAAATCACATATAGAGATCCTTACCCTTGAGTAACCTTGTGATTCCTTCATGCTCTACTAGGAAGAAATCTCTCTCAAAACACTCTCTTATACTCTCTCCATCAATTACCCTTTACAAATCATAAAGACCAAATGAAAAAAAGATTAAGTGATAGATTTTAGGGGACCTTTTATATAACAAAGATGAAAAATTGTCCAAAAAATTGAATTTATTAAATTTGACTGTCCATGATCGTCAGTACGATCATGTGTTCGTACGTACTAATAGTTCAAATAGTATTGTCTACGAACCCATTATGAATCAGTATAAACTTATTTTAAACACAATCATCATCCAGTACAAACCAAGTTCATCCGATATGAACATAAACATTTCAAAGTTCATATGTATGAAAAGTCAGGATGAACTGAATGAAAACAGAATAGATACGTTCATCCTGGGACGATCATAAATACCATCCTGTACGATATGCGTCCGAGGATAGAATAGAGATGTTCATCCTAGGACAAAATTAAATATTGTTAATAATATCTTCATTCAAAGATAAAACAGAGGATTTCATCCTGGGATGATCATAAATATCATCCCGTACGATATGCGTCCGAGGATAAAATAGAGGCATTCGTCCAAGGATGAAATAAAATATTGTTCGTATGATCTTTGTTCGAAGATAGAATAGAGGCTTTCATCCGTGGACGATCATAAATATCATCCGTATGATATTCGTTTGAGGACACAACAGAGATGTTCGTCCTAGTACGAAAATAAATTTTTAACCCGTATAATCCATACTTAGAAAAATTTTTATCCTCTCTGTTCGTTCGACTTCTCACTGGGGATAATAAATAACAGATCATCCCGTATAAAGTAACATCATACATTACGATTAGTTTAAAAATATGAATATTAACAATCTCCCGCTGGTGTGTGTGTGCTCAGTTACTCAATTACAATCACACACTCTCAGACTCAATAAAATGAAAAATATAGACTATGATTACAATAAACTTTAAATTATTATGGATTCAAAGTTTTTAACAATCGGAGTATGATTTTCCTGAAATGTTAGTACACATAAGATCAAAACAATTCTTTTGAAATATTATAGGAGAAATACTAATTAAAACAATAATATTTGGAATCATAAAGAACATACAAATTGCAAGAATGTCAAACATGCAAAATTAAGTAACAACTATCTCAACACACTTGTTAGGAGATTTAAGTTGGTGGAACATAGTAAGGTGACCATGGTCAGAGTACCACAATCAATGACTAATAAAGATTAAAGGACCATACTCAGTGAGTGACATAGAATAATGGATTGTAGTCAGCAAGTTACGAAGGTTAGAAGAGTCATAGTCTGGCGAGGTGTTTGTAAGGCCATGGTCAGTTAATGATGGTTGAAGAATCATAGTTTGGTGAAGGTTATCTAAAGATTATAGTCGGGCAACGATGGTCCAAAGATAGTAATTAGGTGACAGTGGTTTGAGGGCTATAATTGGGTGATGATGGTAAAAGGATTATAGTCTGTCGATGATGCTTTAAAGATTATAGTTATGGAAAGGTGATTTGAGGACTCTATATTGGTTGTAATTATTGAAGGATAGTAGTCATGCGACTATAGTCCAAGGATTATAGCTGGTGGGCTATTGAGGTTAGAGAATTATTAGTAGGCAATGATGGTTCAAAGATAATAGTTAGGTGACAGTGGTTGGGGGATTGTAATCAAGCGATGGTGGTCCAAGGACCATAGTCGGTAGGCAAAGAGGTTGAAGAATGTTACCTACCTTGACTCGAACAACTTCCTGAACTAGACAAATAATAGAAAATGTACTAAATTAACTTAAAATTGAATTTCTCTCTCTAAAATCTCTATTTCTCTCTATAGACCTTTGCTCACTTGGGCATATTTTTTGCAAATGAAGATTTTAAGTTGATTTTAATATTTTAAAAAAAATGACCTAATTCCACGACACTCCAGACAGCGGAGCCATTATGCTCTAAATAGAGAGTATGACACGATAGTACCAACCCTTTTCCATAGCATTCCATAATTTTTTTTGAAAATATTGAGAGCTCAATATCGCAACACTGCCAATACTAACATTGAGGTACTCATAAGGGTAAATTTTAAATTCTTATTTTTATGCATATAGACCTTTGGGACACACTTTAGGATAGACTTCAGACATTCACATGCATACAGAAATATCCCCAAACTCATACAAAAATAAAATTTCTAAGATATTTATCACACATGGCTTACCAAGTTAGAAAAGATGTAATGATACAATGTTACAGTGGGTATTACATCCTCCCTGCTAAAAAAAATGTCTTCCTTAACATTTTGAAATTTAAATCAAACAAATAAATTGAGGTAAAACTATCTCATCTCAACTTTCTTCACCCAAATAACGTCCCTTTCAGTTCTATGCTTCCAGTACACATTGACCATTGAATATGTTTATTCCTTAATCCTCTAACATCATATCCCAAAATTCTTTCTAGTTCATCTGTATAACTCAAATTTGGTTATACTTCAACATCTATAAATATTAACTTCCTAGAGTCAAATATGCATTTTCTTAGAGGCGATGCATGGAATAATTTATGAATATTGAACATATGCTCTGATAATAGTAACATATTGGTAGACTTTATAATCCTTTCAATTATGTCAAAAGGTTCAACATACCTTAGGCTTAGTTTTCCTTCATTTCCAAATCTACTAATCCCTTTTTACAGTCTAATTTTCAGGCTTACAAAGTTTTAAACTTGAAATTCTTTAGCTCGATGATTTATATAATGATATTATTTTGTTTTTCTTGTATTGCTATCAATTTATCTCTTATCAAATGATTATTTTTAGTAACATCATACACTAAAGCTGGCCTAATCAAACTCATGTCTCCCTCCTATATCAAAGATAGTGGTGTTCTATATTTCTTACCAAATAGGGCTTTGTAAGGGTTCATACATATACTTGACTGAAAATATTTATTGCAAAAAAATCCAATTAGAGGAATGTGATCATTCCATTTTCCACCAAAGTCCATAATAAAAATCTCAAAAAATCATCTAATACCTGTATATTCCTAAAAAATTTTCCATCAATATGTGGATGAAAAGCTTTACTGAAGCACAATTTAGTGCCCATACCCTATTGAATATTTCTACATAACTGAAGCTTTACTGAAGCACAATTTAGTGCCCATACCCTATTGATCATTGATATTATGCTTCACTAACTGATAGGCTTCATATTTTGAAACATGATTAGCTATAATCTTCTTCAAGGCAGACCAATAAAACATTTCCTTCAAATCACTATATATTTTGCTGCTTCCCGATGTATAGTATAACATGAATAGCATGTTTTATGTAGAATGTCATGCCTTAGATCTCCAACATTAGGAATACATAGCTTATTCTTATAAAAATGAAAACAAAATCAAATAATCATAGTTTAGGGTTTCTTAGTAGACTTGATTTGATCAATTTAAATTAAACATTCTACATCTGACTTTTGAGCTTCTTGGATCCTTTCCTATATAAATGGTCATATAATCATTTCGGCCAACACATGTGGACCTTGATCGATGGAAGTAAGCACTACCTATTTTAATATTTTCATATCTTAAATTAAAAGGTCATCATATGTGACCACTTCCTATAAATATCATATATTCAACCCTTATTTTTGAAAATCTTTGCTTTGGAAAGATGAAAAAAAATTGAAAATAATTTCTTTGAGAAATTTTTAGATTTAATTTTGAATTTTAATTCTGAAATCGAACATACCATTAGAAATAATATACACGTCAGAAGATAGATATAAAATTTATTAATGGGTTCAGATCCAAAATTGTGAATTTCATCATGAATATCATAGCCAAATGTAGGAAGGACTTTCCCCGAATGGTCAAAATTATGTTCGGTCAAATATTTAACTATGATAATCTAGATGTGTTATTGTTAATTTTATAGCCGAGGTCATAACAACAAATGATGTATCTTTTCCAAAGGAAGAAAGTACCATTTCTTTTTAATTACTAGAATATGACGATAACGATCATCATTGATTTTCTTGACTTTTTCAAAGAGAAATAATTCAATTTTGAAATTGAACTGGGATCTTAAGTCACCTAAGATGGCAAGTCATCGTAGTTAATTACAATGTAGGAAGTTTGAGTTTCCTATAAATACTCTTCATTAAAATAATGGTTAAAATTTCATTTAAAATTTTAAAGGAGTAAGGTAAGAATTTCAATAGGGATTAGATCAAATTTTGAACAATTATTTTTGTAGACCAATGGAGGAGAAGTAGGAGACATTATGGGATTTTAAAATGATCAAAAAATACCTTAGTCCACCTTATGTATTTGGCTTTAAATTTTGGATTAGTAAGTATTTTAATTTGAGTTTTTAATTTATTAAAAAGTTGGGATTATATTCCTGAAGTTGGGGTTTTATGATTTTTGGTCCACCCAGGATTCTAGGCCTATTTTAGGCAAGAAACGATAGTGGATCAAACCTAGCTAATGTAATGTAAATATGGACTTATTTCAGCTTGGATTGGGCCCATTGGTTTATGTCTCTATATATCATCTATTATGATTTATATCGTATAGTATGATTTATCATATTTATTAAACTGTAATTTGATTGACTAATCATGGGGATTAATTTATGTAAGTTTTCAAATAACAAACCATATAGATCATATAATATAATCAATTAAAAGAAATAAAATTTTAAAAATTTATACTATTTGACGGTAAGGGTTTTTGTACTAAACTGATCATACAATATGATATGGATTATATAGTATGAGTCATTAAAAATTTTAAAACTTAATTTCTCACTCCCCTATGTGTTTGTGTACACGACCACCAAGTTTATCATCCACCTTAAACACAACTTTGACTCAAGAAATATAAAAAAATTAAGTAAATAAAAAATACAAACTCTTGAGAAAATATAAACCTATTCTACCCAGTCTTGAGTTGGTCATTTTGCACGATGTACAGTAGTCCAGAAATGTTAGTGCATGAGAATAAATATCTAATAATAATAATAGGAGAAAATAAGGTAGACAAAGTAATAATATATGTTATCATAAAATCACAAGACCGAGGTCGAGATTTGCAACTTCTCTTTTTTAATAATGTTGAATACCTTATTGCTCTTTCCATAATACCTTAATAATAATGTTGAATACCTTATTGCTTTAACCCTTCAAGTATCCTAAATTTAATTTAATTTAGGGTTATAATAAGACTTCCCAATGTCATCCTTAGCTTGTAAAAAATTTCAAAAATTAATCGTAATATTAATCTTAGTTTACTCAGTTAATTTAATTCCAGCAGTCAAGTGCTTTTGTATGTGAGTTGTTAAATTTAATATGGAGTTTTAACTTAAATGATGTGATTATTTACCTTTAAGGTTGTTCTAAAATGTAAATTTTTCCTTTACTCATTCATATAATAAGAGTACACATTTTAGATATCTTGGATCTATTGTTCATAGTGATGGTAAAATAGATGGGGATATTATCAACAGAATTCAGGTCATATGGTTGAAGAGGAGGGATGCATCGAGCTTGTTGTGTGATAAAAAAGCCTCCTAAAACTTAAGGGAAAATTCTATAAGATGGTGGTGAGACCTGCAATGATTTGTGGTGTCGAATGTTGGCCATTAAAAGAGAAGCATAAAACTAAGTTAAGTGTTGCAGAGATGAGGATGCTTAGGTGGATGAGTGGCTTTACCCTTAGAGATAGGGTACAAAATGAGCATATATGTGAAAGGTTTGAGTGGCGCCAGTGGAAGAGAAGATTAGAGAGAGTCACCTTAGATGGTTTGGTCACATAAAATAGCTGTCTTCCGATGTCCCAGTTCAGAAAGTAGAGGTATTAGATTTGACTTATGTTAAGAAAGGTAGGGGTAGACCTAAAAAGACTTGGTTAGAAAATATTAGAAATGTTCTTTCTTTATTAAATTTAAATGAGAATTTTACTTTTAATAGGACAAAATGGATAAAAAGGATTCATATAGCCGATCCCACATAGTGGGACAAAGGCTTGATGTTGTTGTTTTTGTTGTTACTCATTCATTTAAGCACCTAGAATGTGATATTTTCCTTAGTAATGGTAAGTATCAATAAATACTCAAGCATGAAGGAGTTTGGAAATATAATAAAAACATCAAGTAAAAACTATAACAATAGTAAACTTTATAAGCGCAATAGTGTATAAAATAATATACAACAACATAACTAAAAATTAATGGAATACCAAGAAAACACAACAAAATTTGGTTTCCTATAAAAAATGTTAAATTTTTAGTCTTCAGTCAGACTCTACAAATGATTTTTCTTTAGGATTAGCAACTTAACAATATTCCTCAAATGATCTACCCCTCCTAAATAGGGTTTTAACTTTGGTCATTGACTTTGAAATTTTAGAATATCTTTTATCCTTAATTTTTATAGCTCCATAAGAAAACACCCTAGTAACAATGAATGGTTCAAACCAGCCAGACTTATGTTCTCCAAGAAATAATTTTAATCTATAATTAAATAAACGTATATCTGTCCTAGGGGAGAAGTTTTTCTTAAGAATCTTGTGATCATGCCATCTCTTCATTTGCTCTTTATATTCTTAGCACTCTCATAAGTTTCACTTCTAAATTCTTCTAACTCATTCATTTGTACTAATATCTTTTCTTCCACTTTTTAATATTATAATTTAATTCTTTTACCACACAATATGCTTTATACTCTAATTCTAAAGGTAAGTGACAAGCTTTACCAACAACTAAATAATAGTGAGATATTCCAATAGGTGTCTTAAAAGCAATTTTATAAGCTAATAATGCATCAGCTAAATTTAAAGCCTAATCTTTTCTATTAAAACTTTTAGTCTTTCTCTTTATTACTAATTTTAGCTTAGCTTGTTATTTCAGGGTAATAAGTAGTTTTAACCATATGTTGGATACCAAATTTAGTGATTAATGCCTCTACTCCTTTGTTATATAAATGACTTCCCAAATTATTGATCAAAACTATGGGCATTCCAAGCTTAGAAAAATATTTTCTTTAAATATTTAAGTACTATCTAAGCATCAGTTTTGGGGGTTGGAATTCCTTTAATCCATTTGGAGATATAATAAATAGTAATTAAGATATATTGACATCCATGATACTATATAAATGGACCATAAAATTAAATTGCCAAACATCAAACAATTTCTCTAACATTGATTACATTTCTTAACATAAGCATTAACATAATTAAATATAATAGACCTATAAAATCTTAATTAAAGAATTTTAGAAGCAGTTCAAAATCCTCAAAATTCCCTATATAATGGAAATAATGTCATTCCCCAATTATAGATTCTATTTCTTTCTTAGGGACGCATTTCCTAATGATTTAATCATTATAATTTTAAAAAAGACAAGGATAATCCCAAAATAAAATTTTAATATCATGTTTTTTTAGTAGCTAATAAATCAAAAGAAATTACACCACTAATAATGAAATCTAATATATCAGCATACCAAGATAATCTACTCAAACACAATGCAACTGTTCATCAGGAAATAACTCATTAATGTTAGTTTCATTAGATGTAGATTCTTCTAATTCAAATCTTCTGAAATGCTCAATAACTTGGTTCTCAGAGCCTTTCTTATCCATGATTTATACATCAAATTCTAACAAAATTATCCACTTAGGCTTGGCATTCTTTTTTTTTTTTCATAAGATATTTTACTGCAGAAAGATATGTATAAACCAAAACCTTACTCTCAATAAAATAAGTACTAAAATTTTCAAAAGAAAATATAATTGCAAGTAGCTCTTTTTTAGTGGTGGTATAATTATATTGAGTAGCATTTAAAGCTCAATTAGTATAAAATATTACATGAAAGTTTTTTATTTGTCCTTTGAACAAGAATAGCTCCAAAAACATAATCACCTGCTTCACACATTATTTCAAAATGCAATGACTAATCATGTGCAATAATAATAGATGTTGTGATTAAATAATACTTCAATATATTAAAGTCATATTGCCATGTAGAATCAAACACAAATGGAATATCCTTTTCCAGCAAATGATATAGAGGTTTAGAAATTTTCAAAAGCATTTGATGATTCTTCTATAAAATTCAGTGTATCTTAAAAAACTTCTAATGCATTTTATTGAACTAGGGGATGAAAATTTTTCTATAATTTAAATATTTGTCTTATCCACCTCTAACCCCTTTATATAATTTTATGATATAGCATTATCCCCTCAAATATAATAAATTGACACTTTTCTAACTAGATACTAGATTTATTTCTACACATCTTTTAGGCACAGTAGTTAAATGATCAAGATGATAATTAAAGGTAATGTTAAATACAAAAATCGTCCATACATATCTCAATGCCTTGCTCTATCACGTCTGAGAAAATAGACATTATACAATGTTATAATGTGCAGGAGCATTGCATAATCCAAAAGTTATCATTCTAAAGGCAAATGTCCTAATGGGACAGGTGAAGATTGTTTTATCGTAGTCCTTAGGTGCTATAAGAATATTGTGGTGCCCTGAATACCCATCTAAGAAATAATAAAATTATATCCTACCAAATTATCTTACATCAAGTCAATAAATGGAAAGGAAAAATGATCTTTCCTAGTGGCCTTATTCAGCTTCCAATAATCTATAAAAATTCTCCACCTAGTTACTGTCCTAGTAAGAATCAACTCATTATGATCATTGGACAAAATAATCAAGACACCTTTATTTGGAACAAAGTGGATAGGACTCACCTAATAACAATTAAAAATTGGATAGATAATTCATATATTTAACCATTTAAATATTTCCATCCTAAGTACATCCTTCATGGTTGGGTTTAACCTTCATTGGGGTTCAATTTTTTGGAGAGAGTTTTCTTCCATCAAGATCTTATGCATACGACAGATGGACTAATCCCCTTAATATTTGTAATTATCCACCCAATATTTTTTTATACTCACCTACAACTCTAATCAACATGGCTTTTTGAGCTTTTCATAAATTTGTAGACATAATTATAGGAAAAGTTGAGTGGCTACCAAAAAATGTGTACTATAGATAACTAGGTAAGGCCTTAAGCTCTAAAATAAGGGTTTCGTCCATAGACGATCATAATTCTCTACCCAAAGATGTGGCATCTAAAATTTCGTACCTCACTTTAACTACCCTAAAGGTTTCACCAATATATTGTATAGATTCTTCTAAACCCTTATAATTCTCATCCTCACTCCAATATTCTTCTAAAGTTCAACCTGATAACATCTCTTTCCTATAATCCTCAACCATAATTTCTTCCATATCAACCCAAAAATAATCCTTATTTCTATTACTAGGGAATTTAATGGACTTAAACACATCCTTATTTACCTCATGGTCCAAGACTCTCATGGTAAGCTCACTTTTAGGGCATCAATCATAGCCTTACTAATAACTAGAAAGGTATTCCTAAGATAATGGGTATCTCCTTGTCTTCCTTCATATCCAAGATAATAAAATTTATAGGGAAGATAAAATTATCTACCTTGACAAAAATGTCCTCTACCATACCCTTTGGATAAGTGTAATATCTATCACTAAGTTGAAGGGTGACTGTGGTGGGTTGGATATTATCTGAAATCAAACTTATTAAAAAAGGAAAACTGTATAAGGTTGATACAACCACTTATGTCAAACAATGCTCATCCATAGAATTTGTTCCCTATAGTCATCAGAATCATAAAACTATTAGGATCCTTTAACTTTTTAGGGAGTTTGTTTTGTAGACTAGCACTGCACTCCTTGGTCATTGATATCATCAAAAATTCCCCAAGTTTCCACTTCTTATTAAAGATGTCTTTCATGAATTTAACATATGTGGGTATTTGCTCTAAGACTTCTAAAAAGAGTTTATTAATAAATAATTATTTAAACAATTCCAAAACTTAGAGAATTACTTATCTAATATTTTTACTTAAATAATCTTTCGGGAAAAGGTAGTGGAGGTCTCTCTACAATCTTCCTAATTATTTTTCAACTTCATTAACTGGGTCACGTTGCTCTTGAAATGTGGCAGTCACTAGGGGTTCTTTTACCACTCTTCCCTCTTAATCTTTATTATTACCCTAATGGGGTTCTTTTAACTCTTTTCCACTTCTCAATTGAATGATTTTACATTACTCCTCATAGTTTTTTCAATAGTATTGGATGAGATATCATGAGACCTACTATTAAATGAATTTGTTAGCTTCGCTAATTGCTTTTCCAAATTCCTAGTGATAGTAGTATGAATTTACAATTGATTCCCCATATGACACCCTGAATCTTTAAAAGGTGACTTATTTTTATTAACTTAAAATTTTTAATTAAAGCATGGGGATAAGAAGGTCCATTGTTAACTATAAGATTTTGGGTAGGAATCTAAATTCCTACAAGGTTAGACTTACTTGCATTCAAATGTTTTCCACCTTATTTTTATTACTCGGACTAAAATTATGGTGATTCATCCTAACCAGATTTTATGTATTTGAGTAGGAATTATTTTTTCTTCCAATAATGTTTACATTCTCTACCCCTTGCACATTAGGATCACTTAAGGGATTAAACATATTCTCTTATAAAGGCATAAGTAATTTTAAGGTTGTACTAACTCTAAGATTGTCTAATTTCTTAGATATGGCAGCTTGGCAATTAATAGAAAAAACATATAACTCATAGACACTAACTACAGCCTTAGGATTCAGTCTATCAAAATTTATTATAAGTTATTTATTTCCATCTTCTCTATCAAAACATACACCTCATCAAAATGCTTTGACATCAAAGATCCTTTAGTTATCAAAATAATTATAGACCTAAGGGATCCTATTTCTATCTCTAAGTCAGACATAAAGGGTCTGTTATTGGATCTGCAAAGCATCCACAAATAAATATATAGATGATGAAATGCAAGTAAAAGTAAATTAACAAGAAGTCAAAAATTGAAGCAAGTGGATAAGTTAAAGGATAATAAATACATATAATCAATGAAAGTTAAACAACAAAAGAAAGATTTTTTTTTTTTTGAAAACCAATGCAGCTTAATGCATTAAAAGCAAAGAAAAAAAAACCAATACAACAGCCTCAAGACAAACCTAAAGCATCACACTCCTCTTTCAAACTATACAAGAATGAAGGAGGAATGAAAGTCCCATGAAGATCTTCCCAAAAAAAAGATCTTTCTAACGACAAGGTAGAACAAATGTCAGCTAATTTGTTACCAAGCCTACTAGAATAGGAGAAAACAATTTGCTTAAAATCAAGCAAAAATGCCAAACTTTCTTCAATAACTTTGCTAACCTTCCAACCTTTGACTGAATTTTGTAGCTTCTTCATGATATTTATGTTGTCACCTTCAATGATAACTCCTTGTGCTTCAAACATCCAATCCTTCACCACATTTTTAAGAAACAAAATAGCACATAGCTCAGTTTGAGCAGTATCCCAATGTTGAAGTTGATTTCCAAAAGCTAGCAAAAAATTTCCTTTGTCGTCTCTAGCAACTCCTCCAATTCCAGCCATGTTATTCTTCATAAGAGCCGCATCTACATTAATTTTAATCCACCCGGGAGGAGGAGGATGCCAATGATAAGACAGCAAATGCTGGTTAGAATCCCAGTAGTCCGGTTGGAAATTTAAGAAATAATAGAAGATATAATTTGGTTTCTCGATAATAGCACCAAAAACTTGATGGGGGTGTGCGTGTATGTTTAATTGACTACCTCCCATAGTAATATAACTAGTGTAAGCTATACAAGTGCATGTGTCAATCAAGTAATAAAGTGAATGAGAAGAGTGTCAATCCCTCAAGGAACAATTATATCCTTTGAGTACTATCTACTCAAGTAACATGATTATCCTATTGAATATAACTAAAGGTGAGGATCTACAATCTACTTAAAATGTTGAAATGATAAAGTTTCATAATAAAAGATATCTTTGGACTCATGATAGTGAATGTTGCAGAATTTTTTCAAGTAGTCTCATCAAAGTTTGTTATGAATAAGAGTATATGCACCGTTAGATTTTTGTCAAGCTTGTAAGGTCAAAAAGTAAGGCTACATTGATTTTATTTGCATATACCCTAGAAATATATTCATCCAATGCCAAGGTATGAAAGTTTGTTATCTTAATTCTCCTATTGGTTCCAATATTCCTTTATTAAGGCAACGAATCATAATAGGTTTTAATTTCACACATGGACACTATATGAATTAAATGAAGTATGGGAGTAATTGAATACAAACATAAATAATTTCATATGTAAGAATCTACATTAGGAACAACATGCTTCATTTATATCATTAGAAAAAAATAAAATTTTTTTAGCTAACCATAGAAATGACTTTCGATAAAATGGATTTATTATGAAAATCATAAGAAGATCCAATAAATTATATGGAGAAAATACCACATGGAATGGTATTTGTAATCACTCCCAAACAACGAATGCTTCCTTGATCAAATTTCATTAAGCTCATTCACTCTCCACTCTAAACCCCACTCCTTTTATTGTCTTATAAAATAAATAATGACTAGTCCTAAAAAAAATAAAATGAAACTAATTATATAAAGTACAAAAATTAAGACTAAAACCATGGCACTTGAGAGGGCACTATGACATTATAAGACTAAACTAGCATCTCAATGCTAAATATATTGGCTCTACTATGGTGTTAGGCTAAATTTATTTGATGCTTCCAAAGTTAATTATTCTAACTCCTAAGTTAAGATGCTGAGTGTGATTTGACTTGTAGTTCCCCCATAGCACTGTACTATTGAACTGGATCTTGCGCTATAATACCTAGTTCTTGAGCACTCTAAATGTTAGTGCTAAGGGTTTGATAATTTACATAAATTAGACTGCCTTGGTACTTCGAATGATGGTGTTATTGGCATTGTTCAACTATGGAAATCAAAGTTTTTATTCTTTGGGTTTGGTAATTTATAGATATTTTACCAACCTTGCTCTCCAAATGCATGTTGAGATAGTTGCAGCTTAATTCTTAATAGTTCTGGATTTTTGATATTCTTACAACATATATATTTTTGATGATTCCAAATATTATTATTTTGATTATTATTTCCCCTAACATATTTTTGATGCATTATTTTGCTATTTGTGTGTACTAACATTTTAGGAAAATCATACTCCAGATTATTGAGGACTTCAAATAAGATCAGTTTAGGGTTTTTTATAAATAAAATATGTATTTTTATTTTATTGAGTCTAAGAGAGTGTGATTGTAATTGAATAATCGTGCACACACATACCATGGGAGAGATCAAAATTTATGATACTTTTTTAAAACTAATCGTACTTTATGAAGCCTTTTCATACGGGATGATTTATTCAATTATTTTCTCCTACGAGCAGTCAAATGAACAAGAAGGAGAAATTTTTTCTAAGTATGGATTGTACTGTATGATATACCATTCGTACGTATGCCATCGAGGGTATGAATTTGAAGGGTCTCTTTTTATCCTGACAAATTTGAAGCTTTTCTAAACGGTTCATACTTTACGATGTCATCATCGTACGTATGTTGTCCAGGGTACAAATTGGATGGGTCCCTTTTCATCCAAATGAATTTATAAAATTTTTGAATAGTTCATACTATACAATGTCATCATCATACATACGTCATCCAGGGTATGAATTGGATGGATCTCTTTTCGCCCCGATAAATGTTGAAATTTTTGTAACTGATTATACTGTACGATGTCATCATAGTACGTACACAATATATGGTACAAAATTGTGGGGTACCTCTTCATCTCGACGAAGATGAATTTTTTTTTAATTATCTGTATAATACAAACTGGGTTTATACTGGACAATGATCATGTATGAAAACATTTTTTACCGATTCACATAAGGTTCATATGTAATAGTTTTTGAATTATTTGTACGTATGAACATTTAATCGTACTATACGATCGTTTACATTCAAAATGGAAAATTTTAATTTTATGGATGATTTTTCATGTCTTTGGTATAAAAGGTCCACTAAAACTAACATGAAAAAGTTTTATCTTCGTGATTTTTCAAGGGCAATTGAAAGAGAGAGTGTGAGAGATTGTTTGAGAGAAATTTCTTATAAGTGGAGTGTGAAGGGATCACAAGGTTACTCAAAGGTAAGGATATCTTTATGATTTTGTTATCACTCTTCTTCTTATCTTTCTAGTTTCTTGTTAGAAGATCTTTGAAGAATATCCGGTACTCTACTGACACTTGGAGGGTGTGAATAGATGACAGTTCTCTACCGACACTTGGAGAGTGTGAATAGATGATGGTTCTCTACCGATACTTGGAGAGTGTGAAAGGACGAAAGTTCTTTGGTGACACATGAAAAGTGTGAAAGGATGACAGTTCTCTACCGCATCGAGGATTGGTGGAAGAGAGGATTTATAAGGCTTCTTTGTCTTTTTGTGGGGGTAAAAGGAGAGACACTTTGGTAATAGTGTAATACCTGAAAATGGAGTCTTCAAGGAGTGGATGTAGGTCATGTTTGACTAAATCACTATAAATCTATGAGTGTTTTTAATTTCTATATTTATTTACTGCAAGTTATTTTTTTGTGGTTGAAAAGTTTATTTTAAAACCTTAATTAACTTGCTACGAGAATCAATGGTTTTCTATTTTGAAAATCTAAAAGAAAATTTTAAATTACCAATTCACCCCCATCTTGGTTAGCCTTGAGATATTAGTTTAGGTTTAACAACCTAATCAATATTCAATAAGTGGTATCATAGCTTTATTTCAAAATCATAAGTTTAGATTATTTTTTTAAAAAGGAGAATGGATACTTTGGAAATTGAAATACACTTGAATGGTATTCGATCACTAGACCTATATTATTTGACAATATCCCTTTCGATTTTTGGAAAACACGCATGGCTACATTTTTGCAATCACTTGATTATCACATGTGGATGTTAATTTAAGAAGGGTATACTAGGCCAACTAGATTAGTTGTTGGCACTAGAGTTTAAACAACCTTTGCTGACTATACTGTGGAAGAATGTGACTTAACACAACTAAATGCAAAATATTTAAATAGTTTCTTTTGTGCACATAAGTCTAAAGATTACATGAAGATTTCCACTTATAAATTTAGAAAGGACATTTGAGATAGACTTTATTTTACTCACGAAGGAATTAATGAAGTAAAGAAATCTAGATTAAACATCTTGTTATATGACTATGAATTATTTCATATGAAACCCAATAAATCCATTTCTGAAATGTACATAAGATTTACTCAAATAGTCACTTCTTTGCATGCGTTAGGTAGGGAACTAATGAATGCTAAAATGGTTAATAAAATTCTTTATTATTTGCTCATTGCTTATGATGCTAAAAAAACCGTGATTATAGAGTCTAACGATTTAAATGTTTACTCTATTGATAATCTTTTTTGATCACTAATTGCTTACGAGTAAGAAATAAATCAAAGGAAGATTGATGCAGGAGAACAGAGAAGGGAGAAAAATATAGCACTGAAATCAAATGATATGGAGAGTTATTAGTCACCACCTGAGGATGAGGATGACATTACCTTGATGATAAGGCAATTTAAGAGTTTTCTTAAAATGAAGTAGAGGAGACGCTAGTAATGGAATAAAGGTAAATTTCATAAAAATGTTAAAATTTCTAATGATGTGATATGCTATGAATGTAGGAAACCTGGACATATAAAATTAGTCTGCCAAGATCTAAAAGCCTCTCCTAGCAAGGAGAAGGTAGAAGAGAAAGCAAATGTGAAGAAGGGCAAGAAGAGATTTCAGAAAGCTTTTTGGGCGGACTCAACTTCAGATTTGTCAGTAATTGAAAAGGAGGAAGTCACCAACCTGTGTTTAATAACATATAATCTTGATTAGGTAGATTAAGAAGAGATATGTGACTTAACCTATGCTGAGTTATTAAAAGTTTTTGAAATAATACATGATGCATATCGAAAGTTATGAAAATGTATGCTAGACTAAACCTTGAATTTCAAGAGTTACAAAAAGAGCATGACATTCTTAGGAAAGATCACACACTGATAGATAATAACCACATGAACTTACTTGATGAATTTGATGATTTGAATAAAAAGAATGATGTTTTAAAATCATCCTACACTGAATTGGAAAAAGATTTTAAAAGTTTTAAGGATAAATATGAAAATAGGGAGCACTATCTAAAATATGATATTAATGTGTTAGAAGATATAAACACATTTCTTAATTTGAAAGTGAAAGCTCTCGAGGGAAATAGGATACCCCAACACTTAAAGATTTTACTAATCCTATTTTGAGGTCAAAAATTTTAAAACCCAAGAAGAGATGGATTTATTATAGAAGATTGAGAAACCTATTTCCTGGAGTTAAAATGCTATACTTATGGGGTGATTGAATATATTGCACACACTTGTACTTTACATAAAAATACTTATTTAGTGTGGAGACCTAAGATGTATAAACCAAGTCATATCATACATGCATCTAGTTTTATTTTGCCAAAAAGAGAACCCAAACTTATTTGGGCTCTTAAGTCTAACATTTGATTGTTTTTCAGGAATGCTCTCATACAAGTCCTTGTGAGAGCATTTGGTACCTGGACAGCGGTTGGTCAAAGCATATGATTGGAGACACTATATAGTTTATAATGCTAGAAGTCAGGAATGGAGGTAGGGTTACACTGGGAGATAACACCACTAGGAAAGTGGTTGGCGCATGTATGATCGAAAACTTGCAAAATTTTTTCATAGAGAATGCGTTACTTGTCAAGGTCTTAAAGTATAATTTGTTAAGTATTAGCCAGCTATGTGATAAAGGGTATAGTATAAATATTTTTCCCACTAGCTGCATATTAAGCCTTAATGGAAATAATGTTTTTCAAGGAATTAGGGTAAACAATGTTTATATGATAGATTTGAACTTTATTAAAAATCCTAATGCTTTTTGTTTAAAAATTATTTCTAATAAATCATGGTTATGGCATAGGAGATCACTCTATCACACTAGCATAAAAAACCTTTGGAAAATTTCCCAACGGATTTGGTTAGAGGTATACCAACACTAGATTTTACTTAGGATCACCTTTATGATGCATGTTAATTAGAAAAATAGGTGAAGTCTTCATTTTATTCAAATAAGGATATTAAAACTAGCAAACCTTTGGAGATTTTACATATGGATCTTTTTGGGCTGGTTAGCACTACAAGTATAGGAGGGAATGTATACAGATTTATGATAGTTGATAATTTTTTGAGATTCATGTGGATTAAATTTTCATTTTATAAGAATGAATTATTTGAGAAGTTTAGAGATTTTTTAACTTGGATTCAGAGGAAACTAGGGTGTAAAATTTTAACTATTCAATGTGATCACGATGGAGAATTCGAAAATGATAAATTTAAAATTTTTTATAAGGAAAAAGGAATTAATCATAATTTTTCTGCACCTATAATCCCTCAGCAGAATGGGATAGTCGAAAGAAAGAACAAAACATTAATTGATGCCACTAGAGCTATATTGGTTGAGTATTCACTTCCTAAATATTTTTCGCCTAATATAGTTAGTACTGTATGTTATATTTTGAATAGGGTGAATATTATATCAAAATTGAATAAAACACCATATGAGCTTCTGAAGGGGAGAACACCTAATTTGTCTTATTTGCATGTTTTTGGATGTAAGTTATTCATACATAATAATGGAAAATTTTTCTTAGGATAATTTAATCCAAAATCAGATGAAGGAATTTTTCTTGGATACTCTAGTGTTCGAAAATTGTATAGAGTTTTTAACAAAAGAACTTTAATAGTTGAAGAGTACACACATATTATATTTGATGAATTTGGAATTTTAGAAGAGCCAAGTTTGGAAGAGGACGATTTAAAAAATAACTCTAAGGAATTGAGAAGATTGATTTAGAAGAAAATTTGGAGAAAGAAAATCATTTGCCTAGAGATTTAAATTTTTTTAAAAACCACCCTAAGAAATTGATTTTAGGTGAACCAAGTGAGGGGGTTAGGATTAGTCATGGACTTAGCAAAGAAGTCAATCTTTCTTCCTTTATTTCAATAATAGAACCCATAAATGTAAATCAAGCACTTTAAAGCTTTATTTTAGTAAGGGGGAAACTAGGAGAATATGATTTTTTTTTTGCAAATTCAACTAGTAATTTTTTCCATCATAAAAAGGCGAGAGATTATTACGAATTTATTTTCATGGATTATGATTTTGATGATAACAAATACTCTTGTTTCTCTACGACTGCCTTATCTACTGATATTTCAGGTCCACAAGATCAGACTAAAATTGGAACCAGCTCAAGATTGGGTAGACTAAGTCTGAGTCAGTTTGTACTTTTTCTCTTTCTTGGGTCTATTGTAATTTGTGTGGCTCCTGATGCTAAGTAATCTTGCATACACACATTGGAAGAATTTCTGTCTGTTCCCTAGAGTTTACTATTTTTGGTAACATCATCCGAGATGATATTTATATTGGCTTTGAGGATCGGTTCAAAAATAGAAACCCTAATAAGGGCATCCTTATTAAGGAAGACATCATTAAGCACATCGGCCTGGACAATTTTGTATCGGCTAGGACAATAGGCTTAAATAAAAAAGAATCTGTCGCCAGATCTATTTAGGAATTACTTATTTTTAGACATCATTCCGGGGATCGGTCTGGCCTATCGAATCGAACTGTCCGATCCAACACATTTTTTTCCTAAATAAATATGGTAATTAAGGAAATCAATTAATGGTGATTTGCACGATTACATTGGCCGGGCCGATCATAGGATCAACCGGGATGATTTGACATTAGCCAGCTTCTATTCAGAGCGATGTTCAAGAAGATTTTCCTCTGATTCAAACTAACCATCCAGGACGATTTCCTATCGGCCTGGACGATATGACCAAAAATATTTTGACCGTCCCTAACCAACAGGGCTGATTGAGCATAATTTATGCTGATCGGCCAGGCTGATATTTATATCAGCCTGGACGATAAAGTCGGCAAGTTGCAATAATGAGCTCATTTTGAGCTCTTCTATTTAAGCTTTGACAAGACACTTTGAAGTGTGTCTTTGGCAGCCATTGTAGCTTCGTTCTTTTGGAGGGAACTTGAAGAGAGAGCTTGAAAGGGAGAGAGGAAAGGGTGGAGTTTGAGAGAGGGAGAAGATCCTTGGTGGGGGTTTCAAGGGAGTGTGGAGGGGGTTCCATGCGATTGCTATGGCGAGCTTGCACCTAATACCATCGGATTCAAGGCTTGTCTTGAGGGAAGTTCTGGGAGGAAGTAGATCTCTTTGGTGTCAAAGGACCTGGCTACTCCGTTGCATCGGGGAAGGTGGAAGTGATTTTGTAAGGGTTTCTTCGCCTAGCTGTGGGGGCTAAAGGAGAGACACTGAGTTTAGTGCAATACTCGGAGGGTACCTCCGAGGAGTGGACGTAGGTCAAGGTTTTACCGAACCACTATAAATTTGGTGTGTTCTTTCCTTTATTATTTCTGCATTTAATTTTCGCATTGTGTTTTCTTCATGGTGAATTTTAGTTTGGCTTTTTTTATTGTGAAAGATTTTCTAAAATACCAATTCACCTCCCTCTTAATTAGCCTTGGGCTAGTTCATAAGGTCCTAGCATCCCTAACGAACTTTCAATTTGGGCTAAGCAATGATTATAAAAACTTATTAAAGGATATCCTTTTTATTGCTCTCCTTCCTTAGGTTCTGGTTGTGTAGGATTTTATTGGTTGTGGGGTTTTTGGGATTTAGATTTTTTGGATGGGGCAGTAGTTTGGCCATGGGTTGGTGGTGTTTTGCTGAGGCATTATGGGTTGGTTGCTTATGTTTTGGATGCTGGCTGGTTTTTTCATAGTCTTTGGATTGGCCATCTAAGTCAACTGTGCTAGTTTGCCTTTACTGGCAGTGCCTGTTGTGGTTTTGCTGTTGGATTGGAGTTGTAGTTGGTTTTTTGGAGCCTTTTACTGGAGTGTTTGGGTTGGTTCTTTTCTTTGTTTGAGTGGTTATTCCTTTGCATTGTTTGGAATGGCTCTAATAAGTTTGCTAGGGGGAGGTGGTGCCAGCTGGGGCTCTTTGGATAGATGAAGCGGCATAAGGTATTTCCTTATATTATTTGTGTTTTCCACTCTATCTTGAGCTCAATATGCCCAACCCCAACTGGCCTTAACCGCTTTTACTTTGGTTTGATTATGCCTTTTTAGATCATCACCATTTATTTTTTTATTTATGCTGGGTATTTGCCATTGCTTTCCTGCTGTTTATTTACTATGGATATGCCTATTTCCATGCCTTGTGTTATGGGATGACTTCATTATGGTTATGCTTGAAAGTTTGTTAGGGATGTTAAGCCCGTATGAATTAGCCCAAGGCTAACCAAGACGGGGGTGAATTGGTATTTTAAAAATTTCTTAATCAAAACACAAGCTTAAACCAAACAAAAATTCACCACAAAGAGAATCAAAGTGCAGAAATTAAATATGAAAAAAAAGTAAAAAAGAACATAAGAATTTATAGTGGTTTGGTCAACTTGACCTACATCCACTCCCCGGAGGTGCCCTCCGAGTATTGCACTAAACTCATTGACTCTCCCTTTACTCCCATAGCAAGACGGAGAAGCCTTTACAAACCTCCTTTTCACTGACATCTATGGGGAAGAGAACCCGAATCCTTTTGCTTCCTCATGAAGCAAGCAAAGAACTCGACTCCTTTTGCTTCCTTCTGAAGGTGGCAGAGAACCCGACTCCTTTTGCTTCCTCTTGAAGCATACAAAGAACCCGATTTCTTTTGCTTCCTCCTGAAGCAGGCAGAGAACCTTAATCAGTTGTTAAAGTAGACCTCTTTGATCCCCAAAGGAACCAGGCATGATGATCAGAGAAGATGACTCAAATCCTTTCTTGGATCAACCTTTATGAAATCCCTCACAAACTCCCCCTCATAAGATCCTATCCCTTTCTTCCTTTCTCTCCCTCTCCTTTAGGCTCCCTCAGGTCATGATAGTAGTAAAAGATTGCTTACTTGAGTAAATAAGAGGTCTTAAATAGAAGAGCTTCAGAATAACTCTTAATTACAACAAATAGACATTATTATCCAGGATGATATTAATATCTTCCTGTACGATTAGTACAAATTTAGCTCAATCAACTAGGACGATTTGGGACGATCATAAGGAAATTTGTTAATATCATCCAGGATAATAGCATATCATCCTGTACGATTAGTTCAATCCATCAAATATCGTCCAGCACATCGCCCTGGATGGATGTATAGACAATGAAAAAATTGCTATATCGTCCAGGATGATTCCACGATTGTCCAGGATGATTAGTTTAAAATGATGAATATAATCCAGAACATCGCCTTAAATGGATGTCTAGGCGATGGATAAATAACTTGATCTTCCAGGATGATCCTCGATCATTCTGTATGATTAGTTTAATTTAATATATATCATCCAGAACATTGCCCTGAATGGAGCCAGGCTGATGTTTGATCATCTAGGAAGAGTTAAGGTTTTGTTTAACTAATCGCCCGGATGATCCTATAATCGTCCTGGATGATCCTGCGATCGTCCAGGATGATATGATCATTTAATCAAACCATAATTACTTTCCTTATTTACCATATTAATATAGGCATAATTGTATTGCATCGTCTTGGACGATGTCCTAAAATAAAAGCTACCTAAATAGATCTGGTGGCTGATTCTTTCTAATATGATCCTATCATCCCGACCGATATGAATATCATCCAGGATGATGCACTTAATGATGGCTGCCTTAACCAGGATGCCCTAATTAGGGTTTCTATTTTTAATGGATCGTCCAGGATAATTTTTGGATCGTCCTGGATGATGTGAGTAAAAACAAAAACTTCTAAAATCTGTCAAAAATTTTCCCAAGTGTTTGTACAAGGCTACTTAGCATCGGGAATCACATCATTTATAATTGACTCAAGAAAAAGTAAAAGATTTACAAACTAACTCAAACCTAATCTACCCAATCTTGAGCTAGTTCAAATTGTAGTTTTAATTTTATGGATTTGACATGTTAGTAGGCAAGGTTGTCGTAGAGAAAAAGAAATATTTTCTATCATCAAAATTCTATTCCCTGAAATCAGATTCGTAAGAATCTCCTCCTTTTTGATGATGGCAAACATAAAAATAATTAAAGTAATTCAAATAATTTAATGGAAATAGTGAGAAGAAACAAACACAGTTCAAGTATCCAATAATAGTACAAACTAGAAACAGTACAGCTATTCCTCCTTTTGATATCACAAAAAGGAGGAGGGAAAAAAAGGAAAAAAAATAAAATACGAAAAAGGCACAAAAACATCAAAAAGAATGAGAACCAAGGTTTTTTTTAATCAAAGCCTGAATATGATAAATTTTCCACGTGATTGATTTAAAAATTTATAAGAATCAATGAGATAACATCGTCAAAATCTAAAAAATGGTAGAACAACCGACCATGTTAGCCCTAGCTCGATCTTTTCCCAGGGCAAACTGTCTTTTGAAAACAAAAATCTAAATAAGAAAAATTAATTAGATAAGAAAAGAGATCTATTTAAAACTGGGTTCGAGAAAAATATTTTATAGAACAATATATCAAAGTAATTAATTATGATCATATATTCCGAAATCAAGCTTTTGAAAAATATCAAGTGACACATGAATTCTTCTAAGAATTAAAAATTTTGAAAGAGAAGAAGCTTGCTTTTGGTGGGCTCATTTTATGCCTCTTGTCAATTTGATTGGCGCTCTTTGCATATCTTTTTATTTTTGATACACCTTGTGTATTTTTTTTCTCAATTTGGCGTCATTGCATATATTTTGATTTTGGCATCATTTACCACTATTTTTCATTTATTTTTTGCAAGCTAGATCCCTTTGTCAAAATTCTTAAATATTCTCAGTTATGAGTATATCTTCCAGAAATTAGAGAAGAAAAACTCACTCTTTAATATAAGGAAGAATAAATCACAAAATAGAATAAAAAATTATATGATAAATGCACCGACAAGATTATGAAAAATTTGAGGGTAAAATAAAGACTTTGAACATTATATGTATAAGATAGATTACTGTAGTAAGATTGAAAAGAACTCAATTGCAAAGTTCAGTTATTAATTTGAGATAGACTTTTATTTAGAAAAGAAAATTACACCACTAAAAGAAGTTAGAGAAAAGAAAATAATCAACTATGTTTCCCCCTTTAACTGATTTAGAGATGTCAAATATTGACTATAAATTTTTAAAAACAAAGTAAGGCAGAAGATATCAATTCAGTAGAGATTAAAGAAAAATTAAAATAACAAAGAAAATTAAATTTATAGAAGTGAAATAAATGAAAAGTACAATAAAAATAAGCAAGAAAATTTACAAAAAAGAAAAACAACAAATAATAGATAAAAAATCAGAAATTAGTAAGAATCACATTCATGTATTTATGTCAATCACACCCAATCTGGTCCTTAAAGTGTTGAAAGTGTTGAAGGCCAGAGGTTTAGTAAAGATGTCAGCCAATTGATTCTCAGTTTCTACATGGTGTAACTCAATATCTCCCTTGGTCACATGGTCTCTAATAAAGTGATGCCTTATGTCAATGTTCTTAGTCCTTGAATGTTGGATAGGATTCTTAGAATTACAGATGGCACTAGTGTTTTTACAAAGGATCAAAATTATGCCTTCAAGTAATCCTAAATCCAAAACTTGCTGCTTCAACCAAAGGACTTGGGCCACACAATTCCCTAAAGCCATATACTCAGCTTCAGCAATATAAAGTGCAACAGAGTTTTGCTTTCTACTGGACTAGGAGACTAAAGACTGTCCTATGAATTGCCAAGTCTTAGAAGTGCTCTTTCTATCCATCTTATATCCTACAAAATTAGAATCATAATATCCAATAATCTCAAAAGAAGTGTTATGCCTGAGATATCAGATTCCTAAGTTTTGGGTCCCTAAGAGATATCTAATAATTCTCTTAACTGTAGTCAGGTGGGATTCTTTAAGATCAGCTTGAAATCTATCATAGAGACAGGTAATGTGAAGATCCAATTATCCCTCTGTACTTCTTTTGATCAACAGAGTTTCCATTTAGGTCCTTATCCAACTGAACACTGGAGGTCATGAGAGTATTAATTGGCTTGGATTTATCCATTTCATATTTCTTCAAGATGTCCTTTATGTACTTTGATTGATTTAGAAAGATTCCTAATTATCTAATGCTAAGCCCCAAAATGTAGGACAACTCTCCCAACATACTTATCTCAAATTCCTTACTCATTATTTTAGAAAAATCATCACATATCCTTTTATCATAAGATCCAAAAAGTATATCATCGATATAAATCTGAACAATGAGTAATTTAGCTCCTGCTCTCCTCAGAAAAAGGGTGGTGTCTATGCTCCCCTTCACAAACTCCCTCTCTAGTTAGAATGTGATAAGCCTCTCACACCAATCTCTAGGTTCATGCTTTAATTTATATAAGGCCTTTTTTAATTTAAAAAAATGATTTTGAAATTGGAAACTCTCAAAATCTGGCACATCCTCTTTTATTACCCCATTTAAAAAGGCACTCTTAAGGCCCACTTGAAAAAGCTTAAATCCTTTATAATAGGTAAAGGATAGTAGCACTCTAATGGCTTGCAATCTGGCTACAGGGGCAAAGGTCTTCTCAAAATCAATCCCTTCTATTTGGTTGTACACTTTAGCCACCAATCTTGCCTTATTCCTAACCACCACACCAGAATTATTCATTTTATTCTTAAAGACCCATTTAGTTCCAACTACACTTTGTCAGTTTGGTCTTTCTATAAGCTCCTAAACATCATTCCTAACAAATTAGTTTAATTCCTCTTGTATGGCTAAGATCCAAAACTCATCAGATAGAGCTTGGTTACTGTTGGTGGGTTTATTCATTGAGACAAAGTCAGAGTGGTTCACTTCCTTCCTATATTTATGCCTAGTCCTAACACCTTCAAAAGGGTCTCCTTAAATCATTTGTTTAGGGTAACTCTAAGAGTATCTCCAATCTAGGCAAGGTATGTGCAAGTTCAACCCTTTCCTCTAGATCTATATTTTCTACTCCTTGGATAATCTTACCTACTCTAGTGTTTTGGGCCTCTACCCTCTTCTCCAAATTTTTAACTCCTTGGGTAATCTATTCAACTTTATCTTCATTCTCAACTCTAGACTTCTTAGGATTAGATTCATCAAATACTATATGAGTAGTCTCCTCCACCACCAATGTCCTTTTATTAAACACCCTAAAAGATTTCCCCACACTTGAATACCCTAAGAACACTCCTTCATCAAAATTTGGGTCAAATTTTCCTAAGTGTGACTTCCCATTATTAAGAATGAAAACCTTACAGCCAAAGACATGGAGGTGGGTTATGTTGGGTGTCCTACCCTTAAGGATCTCATAGAGTGTATTATCAAGTTTGGCTCTAACATTCACCCTATTCAACACATAATAAGTTGTGTTTACCGCTTCAGCCCAAAAGTACTTTGGCAGTGAATACTCAGCAAGCATGGTTCTAGCAGCTTCAACTAAGGTTCGATTCTTCCTTTTAGCTATCCCTTTACTGAGGGGTCCTAGAAGCTGAGAAGTTGTGAATAATCTTCTTATCCTCATTAAAGTATCCAAATCTCTCATTTTTAAACTTTCCCCCATGGTCACTATGGATGGTCAAGATCTCACAACCTAAATTTTTCTGAATCCAAGTGAATAAGGATCTAAACTCATCAAAAGACTCATTCTTATGCGATAGAAATTTAATCCAAGTATATCTCGAGTAGTCATCAATAATCACAAAAAGCTCTAGATTTCCCCCCCTTAGCTGGCAGTACTAATGGGTCCAAACAAATCCATGTGAAGGACTTCTAAAGGTTTAGAGGTTCTAATGTCTCTAATGGAGTGAAAAGAGGATTAGACTTGCTTCCCTAATTGGCAGGCATCACAAAGGTGATCTTTGGTGAACTTATACTTGGGGACCCCTCTAACTGGGTCCTTTTGGGTTACTCTCCTAAGGGTTTTCATATTAGCATGACATAACCTCATGTGCCACAATCATGAATTATTAGCAGTAGTTTTTAAGTAAAATGAAGTAGCACATTCAATATTATTTAAGTCAAGCATGCAAACACTATTGATTCGCTTTCCCTGCAAAATATTATTATTATTTAAGCTTATAATACAAGTATTTGCCATGAAATTTATGATGAAGCCCTTATCACAAAGTTGATTGATATTGAGCAAGTTGTGCTTCAGTCCATCTATAAGCAAAATATTTCAATCAAAAGGTTCTTGGAGTTTCCGATTATACCTGTGCCCACCACTTTCTTGGTGGTCTCGTATCTAAGAGTAACCTTGCCTCTAGCCCTAACCTCCAGTGAAATGAATTTGTTAGCATCTCTAGTCATATATCATGAGTATCTACTGTCTAAGTACCACATGCTCTCATGAGGCCTTTTATGAGAGTACGCCTACAAAATCATTAAACATCAGATTTAGGAACCCAAACATGTTTGGGTCCCTTCTTATGAAAAGAAGAATGTAATGCATATATGTTAAGCTATGAATCATGCAAATTGGGTCTTCACACCCAATGTGTACTACGGTGAATAGTGCAACAGTGTGAGATGTGTCCTAACATGCCACATGAAAAACATCTAACACTAGGAAAAGGATTCACTAATCTACTTGGGTGGTGATGCTTCCTTTTAAAGTTATGTGATGCATGCAATGATGGTTTATTATTTTTAAAAACTTTGAGATTTTTTAATTTCTTAAACCTATTTTCTTACTAAATATGGGATGACTTCAAGGAATCATGTACATCAGGTAATTCAATATGCTATTTGTTTAATGCATCAAACTCATCAAGTAATGATATATAATTGCTATCAATTGTAGAATGATCTTTAAGTAAAATTCCATGCTCCTTTTGTAAATTTAAAAACTCCAATTTCAAACTTGCATACGATTTCTTATGTTTCATATATGATGGATGAATTTGTTCAGACACTTGAAGTAATTGTTCGTAGGTTAGTTCCCATACCTCTTCTTGGTCACTTTAGTAAAGATGATAGTCTGCCATCAAGCATAAGTTTGTAGTCACCTCTTCAGCTTTAGTTTTAGAGGAGTTAGATACAGAATATGCCCAGAATGCCTTTTGGAACATTTTCTTATCCTTTTTAAACTTGGGTTTCTCCTCACCCCTCTCCTTGCTAGGATGAGTCTTAAGTGTTGGATAAACAACTTTAACGTGTCCTCCCTTCCCGCATTCAAAATCGATAGTATCATTAGAACTCTTAAAATTTTTTATACTCTTACCTTTATTACACTTTTGATGGTCTTATGCTTCTTCCCTGAAAAGCTTTTGAATTGTCTTGTGATTAAGGCAACATCATCACTTTCAAACCCAAAAGAATTAGTGTCCGTGTCGTTGGCCTTCAGCGCCACAGTTTTCTCCTTTTTCTCACATGCATCAAGATTTATTTAATTCACCCCTTGCTCATAAGCAATGAGTGATCTAAGTAAGTTATCAATCGAATAAGTATTCAAATCCTTAGATTCAATAATTATAGTAATCTTAGCATCAAAGGAAGAAGATAGAGATCTCAAAATTTTATTAACTTTTTCATAGTTTGTGAGTTCTCTTCTTAAAGCATGCAGTAAGGTGACAATTTGAGTAAATCTAGTATACATGTCAGAAATCAATTCAGAAGGTTTCATACAAAAAAGTTTGTAGTCATGCAATAAGATATTGAAATGATTGTTTAACTTCATTGGTTCCTTCATATGTGATACATAATTTATCTTAAATTTCTTTTCCAGTAGCACAAGTTGAAACATGCATGTAATCTTTAGATTTCAAAGCACAGAAAAAATAGTTCAAGCATTTTGTATTGATTTGAGCTAAATCCCTTTCATCAAGAGTCCATTCAGTAAAAGGAAGTGGAGTAGTAATGCCATTAATTTTACTAGTCGAATGTGTATAACCTTCTTTAATAAGCATCCACATGCGATAGTCAATCAATTATAAATGTGTAGACATGAGAGTTTTCTAGAAATAAAAAAGAATATTATCAAAAAGAGGAGGTTAGTTAATAGAATACCCTTCCATAGCATTACAATTTACGGAGTTAGCCATAGATCAAAATTCAAAAGTTTTCAAAAACTTGATTTTATGAATCCCGCTCTGATACCACTTGAAAGTTTGTTAGGGTTGTTAAGCCCTTTTAAACTAGTCCAAGGCTAACCAAGAGGGGGGCTGAATTGGTATTTAAATTGGGGGGGGGGGGGGGGGGGGGGGGTTAAATTGATATTTTAAAAATTTCTTGATCAAAACACAAGCTTAAACCAAACCAAAATTCCCCACAAAAAAATCAAAGTGCACAAATTAAATGCAGAAAAGGTAGTAAAAAAGAACACAGGAATTATAATTGTTCGATCAACTTGACCTACGTCCACTCCCTATAGGCGGCCTTCGAGTATTGCACTAAACTCGGTGACTCTCCTTTTGCTCCCACAGTAAGGCGGAGAAGCCTTTAAAAACCTTTTTTTCACTAACACCAGTGGGGCAGAGAACCCAACTCCTTTTGCTTCCTCCTGAAGTTGGCAGTGAACCTAACTCCTTTTGCTTCCTCCTAAAGAAGGCATAGAACCTAACTCATTTTTCTTCCTCCTGAAGCAGGCAGAGAACCTTAATCAGTTGCTGAAGTAGACCTCTCTTGATCCCTAAAGGAACCAGGGATGATGACCGGAGAAGATGACTCGGATCCTTACTTGGAGCAACCATTGTGAAATCCCTTACAAACTCTCCCTCTTAAGATCCTCTCCCTCTCTCCCTTTCTCTCCCTCTCCTCTAGGCTCTCTCAGGTCAAAATAACATCAAAAGAATGTTTCCTTGAGTAAATAAGAGGTGTTAAATAGAAAACCTTTAGAATAGCTCTTAATTGCAACAAACTGACATTATCATCCCATATGATATTAATATTGTCCTGTACGATCAGTGCAAATTTAGCTCAATCAACTAGGATGATTTGGGATGGTCAGAAAATTTTTTTTTCATATCATCCAGGATGATAGTATATCATCATGTATAATTAGTTCAATCCATCGAATATCATCCAGTACATCACCCTGGATGGATGTCTAGATGATGAAAAAAATTGCTATATCGTCTAGGATGATTCCACGATCGTCAAGGATGATTAGTTCAACACGACAAATATTATCCAGAACATTGCCCTTAGTGGATGTCTGGATGATGGAAAAATAACTTGATCATCTCGGATGATACCTGACCATCCTATAAGATTAGTTTAATTTAGTACATATAGTCCAGAACATCGTCCTTAATGGTGCTAGGCCGATGTTTGATTGTCTAGGAGAAATTAAGGTTTTATTTAACTGATGATCCCGGATGATCCTGTGATCATCCAAAATGATATGATCGTTCAATCAAAATAGATATGGTGGCTGATTCTTTCTTATTTGAGCCTATCATCCCATCTAATATGAATACCATCCAGGATGACGCGCTTAATGATGGCTGCCTTAACTAGGATGCCCTAATTAGGGTTTCTATTTTTAATGGATCAACCAGGAGGATTTTTGGATCGTCTCGGATGATGTGAGTAAAAACAAAAACTTCTAAAATTAGTCAAAAATTTTCCCAAGTGTGTGTGTGCAAGGTTACTTAGCATCATGAATCATATCGTTTATAATTGACTCAAGAAAAGGTAAAAGATTTACAAATTGACTCAGTCCTAGTCTACCTAATCCTGAGCAGGTTCAAAATATTGTTTTGATTTTGTAGACCTAAAATGTTAGTAGGAAAGGCAGTTGTAGAGAACCAGAAGTGTTTACTATCATCAAAATTTTATTCCCTTAAATTAGATTCGCAACAATGTCTTCCAATTCTTATTATGGTGGCATGTTGCATTTCCATTTGTTGTATTGTCATACCTATGAGGCCGATACTTATTCTAGGAGGACTATGGTGGTTTTTATTTGTGGGAAGAGGGTTGGCTACTATATTATACACTGGTGGTTCTCTTACCTCCCTTTTGGCTATTTAGTTTTATGGATATTTTTTGTTCTTTATTCTCTTTCTTGCAGGATCTTTTTTGTGCAGGTCATTGTGCTTCTAATTTTTTGGACAGAGAGCTTGTGCTGATTATCAACATTGCTGCCCTCCTTCTTTTTGGGTGCTCTTGCTTGTGCATCATAAGATGTACTTAGGTATAATTATATTTTTTAAGTAGTGGGGATCTTGAGCTCATATGATTTTTATTTTTTATCTTGTAGCTCTTTGGAGTAGTAAAGAGCTCGAGGTCCCTTCAAGGACCTTGAATTTTTCCTTTTTAATCAACGCGTAGGCCCCTCTGTGGGTTTCCCTTAAAAAAATGTATTATATGATAAGATCATCTCTATCTTAAGAGATCAAAAGTATAAATTAGACTTCGAATTAGTGACTCAAGATGAGTAATTTTAACTTTTTTTTTTATTGGAACAATGAGATGACTCGCTAAGAACTCTACATCTTATCTTATTTAACTTATCTAACTAATTTTTTTACTTGCAAAATTTCAAAAAAAAAAAAAAAAAAAGAAACATAAGGACCCTATATCAAAAGGAAAAGTGATAGCATCCTTTGAGTATAATGAGGACCCTGCTACCTTGCCTATGTTGGGCATAAACGTTTGGCTTAATGTGCATTGTCTATAATACCCAATAATGTATCGTCATAGAGCTAGCATATATGCTCTTAGAAAGTTCAGAACATATACACAAAAAAAACTTAGGAAAAGTTCTACCCTCAAATACAAACTATCATCCATTTGAATGTAATGTGTGAAGTAATGTAATAAAGAGAAAACTACATATATAAAAGAAATTGTATTCATTTATTGATTCAGATAGCTACACCATAATAATCCTGGGTTTCTGTGCATATCACACGCACAAACACACGCACACAAACGCACACACACACACACGCACACACACACACATAATTAAATACATCTACTTAAAGTCTTTGAGATCAAAGTATTCTATGAAATTCCAAAAAAGCGTAACTTCCAAGGGAGAGGAGATCATCTTTTGGATCCCCATTTATATGTTAAGTAGGTGTATTTAATTCTTTTATAACTTAAGATGTTGTGCAAATCAATCATTATAAATTTACATTTATAATGAATCATATATATGTATATCTTTCCTAGGTATATTCTACTTTGACTCTTAAAAGAAATGTAAAGTGTATAGAAAAAGTATTAGCATTTAAAAATAAAGTGCAAGGCAGTTGTGTAATATCCAAATACTTCTATTATTATGCTTGAGGAGCCTAAGTGCACCCACAAAAATTTAAATTCATGACATTTTGAGTTGCAGAAATATAAGTAAACAAATGCAAGGTGCTCTCCAATTAAAGCACCCGACAAGCAATTCAAACCACCAGCCAAACCTAGGCAAGAGTTGGTTATCCTAATAAACTAGCTAAGTGTGTAACAGAAGTTGTGTGGATTTGATATGTCTTGTAGGAGTTTAATATTTAAGTTGCATGAATTTTGGATGTTTATTCATTTAGGCCAAAAGGGGTTATTTAATTAAAGTTTAACTTGTATAAATTTGGATTTTATTATTTGAGTTTTAATGGTTGTAGTTGATTATATGGTCTTAAATAATTTATAAGTTAAGAACCCCATGTATGGGTTCTACTAATTGAAAGTTCGTGAGGGAAAACCCTAATGAACTAGCCTAAGGCTAACCAAGAGGGGGATGAATTTTATTCTTATGTCCATATTCTCTCTCCTCTCCACTACTGTGCTCTGACAATCAATTTTTCCCTATTCTTGCTAGATCGTGTTCCTATTACATTCGGTCTTCTTGTATGCTATTTAGATTCTACTAGACTTTATTGCAGTTTCGTGACCTAAGGACTTTCGTCCTTTGGTTCTTTACTTTATTTTTCCTCATGGCGGTTGGTTCATCTTCATCTAAGTCCTCAGGGCACTCTTCCTGTAGCTTCAGTTGTCAGTAATAAAGGCTTCTTTAGTGATGCTGGTAATGATTCTAACCCTAAATCTCACTCATTTCGAGATGTTTTTGCTGGCAGTATTTCATCGAAAGACTCTGGTTTTTCTTTTAGTAAATCTATGGTTAAAGGTGTTCCAGCTTTATTGGTTTCTGAGGATGATATAATTAAACTTGCATCTCCTTATCAGTTTACGCTGGTAGGGAAGTTTCATTAAATAATTTGAATCTCGACTCGATTAGGTCTTTTTTCGGCAATATGAAATTGTCTAGTTTTTACTCAATTGGCTTACATCAACCTCGACATGTTGCTATCCAACTTACGAATAATTTGGATTATAGCCATTTTTTTGCAAGAAGATCTTACTATATTAACAACTGTCAAATGAGGCTTTTAAACTGGACTCCTTACTTTGATATTAAAGAGGATTCTCCGATCGTTCATATTTGGATTTCGTTTTCAAATTTGAGGTTAAGTTTCTTTAATTTGCATGCTCTTCACACCTTGGGATCCATTTTTCAAAGACCTCTTCAATCAGACCAAGGTACTTTCTCAACATCTTGGCCCTTTGTTGCCCGGATTTTGGTGGAATTGGACATAACCAAAAAACACCCACGTGAAGTATGGTTTTGTCCATAAGGTTCATGTTATTTACAAACGGTTGAATTTCTAAAAATTACTTATTTTTGCTCTTATTACAAAGTGCGTGAACATTCTTTTAATGAATGTTTTGTGGCTCAACCAATTTTTTAAAAAATTGTGCATAGAAGGAAAAATTGTGGAGCATTATGGTAAGAATGATGGTGGTGAACAAGAGACCTATATCCCTTTATAAGTTAAGTGATAAATAAAAGTTTGTTAGGGATGTTAAGCCCTTATGAACTAGCCCAAGGCCAACCAAGAGGGGGGGGGGGGGGAATTGGTATTTTAAAAAATCTTTCATAATTAAAACAAAACTTAAACAAAACCAAAATTCACACCAAAGAAAATTAAAGTGTGGAAATTAAATGCGGAAAAAATAGAAGTAAAGAACACAGAAATTTATAGTGGTTCAATCAAGTCAACCTACGTCCCCTCCTCTGAGGCACCCTCCAGGTATTGCACTAAACTTAGTGACTCCTTTTACTCCCATAGTAAGGCAGAGAAGCCTTTGCAAAACCTCTATTCGATCGACACTGGTAAGGTGGAGAACCCAACTCCTTTTGCTTCCTTCTGAAGCAGGCAGAGAAACTTGATTGATTTCTCAAGTAGACATCCCTCAAACCTCTAAGGACAAGGAATGATGATCAGAGAAGAAAACTTGGATCCTTGCTTGGAGTATCCTTTATGAAATCCATCACAAACTTCCCCTCAAAAGATCCTCTCTCTCTCTCTCCCTTTCTCTCCCTCTCCTCTAGGCTCTCTCAAGACAAGATAGCAGCAAAAGATACACTCCTTGAGTAAACAAGTGTTCTTAAATAGAAGAGCTTTGTAATAGCTCTTAATTGCCACAAACCGACTTTATCATCCAGGATGATCGACTGATCGTCCAGGATGATCGGCTGATCGTCCTATACGATTAATATAAAATCAGCTCAATCAGCCAAGATGATCCGAGATGATCAGAAGGAAATTTGTTCATATCATCCAAAATGATAGTATATCATCCTGTATGATTAGTTCAATTCAATGAATATCATCCAGTGCATCTCCCTGGATGGATGTCTAAATGATGAAAAAATAGCTTGATCATCCAGGACGATCTCACGATCATCCAGGATGATTAGCACAAAATGTTGCATATCATGCAGCACATTGCCATGGATGGATGTCTGGAAGAAGGAAAAATAGCTTGATCATCCAGGACGATCTCTTGATCATCCCAGATAATTAGCACAAAACACAATATATCATCCAGAACATCGCACTAGTAGTCCAGAACGAATCTAATGTTTGATTATAATGATCCTCTCGTATGATACTATGATCATCCAGGATGATAATATCGGTTAATCAAACCTTAATTACTTTTTCTAATTACCAGATTAATTTAGGCATAATTATTTTTCATCGTCCAGGATATTATCCTGGATTAGGTCCAAAAATATATCTTACCTTAACTGATTTGGCAGCTGATTCTTTTTGATTTAATCCTATCATCTAGGATGATGATAACATTTTACAAGATGATGTGTATAATGATGGCTGCCTTAATATGGATGCCCTAATTAGGTTTCTATTTTTAATTGATCGTCCAAAATGATATAGAGATCGTCCAGGATGATGTGATCAAAATAGAGAACTCTAAAACACTCAAGATTTTTTTTCTTAAAGTGTGTGTGCAAGATTACTTGGCATCAGAAAGCACATCATTTACAATTGAATCAAGAAAAGATAAAAGATTTACAAACTGACTCAGTCCTAGTCTACGCAATCTTGAGCTAATTCAAATTGCAGTTTTGATCTTGTGGACTTAAAATGTCAGTAAGCAAGGCAGTCGTAGAGAAATAGAAGTGTTTGCTATCATCAACATTATATTTCCTGAAATCAGATACATAATAATCTCCCCCTTTTTGATGATGGAAAACACAAAAAACAATAAAAGCAATTCAAGGCAGTTTAATGGAAACAGTGAGAAGAAGCAAACATAATTCAACTATCAACAATAGAATCAAACTATATAATAAATAGTACAACAAACTACTCCCCCTTTTGACATCATAAAAAGAAGGAGGAATGCAGAAAAGAAACAAAGCAGAGACTACAGAACAGAATCAAACTACAAAAAAAATAAAAATAAATAGACAAAAAGAATGACGGCCCTTGATCATCTGAAGGAGGTGGTGGTGGTGGTGGCTAGTGAAAGTAGCTGGAAAGAGTGAAAAACTGCTCTTCAAACCAGGCCATATCCTAGTCATGCTCGCGCTGCTGGTGTGCCACGTAAGAGTCAAAGCAGGCTATATCCTCAGCATGTTGCTGCTCCTGTGCAGCAATATAGGTCTCAAATCGTGTCTCCCACTGGTCAAATTGCTCAACTAGCTGATTCAACTGAGAGTGTTGGCGGAGTGGAGCAGGTGCAGGAATAGGAGCTGGAGCCTCCTCCTCCTTAGCTCCATCGTCTTCCTTGTGCCTCAGATAGAAATAAGTACTGTGAAGGATGTGGAAGGAGTTATTGGAGTAGAAGGAAGGTTGTAAGTTGGGAGGGGCAGGGTATTGGAGGTTGTATTTTGATTCTAAGATATAGGCCTAAACCCTAAACCCTAGGGCAAGATTTGGCTTCCTCCTATGTCCTGGAGCTCAAATAGTAGTCAGATGTTCAATGTAGCGAAAGATCAAATCAGCGGCATTGAATTCACGACGGGCCAAAATATAAAAAGTTGTGATCAAAAGAAGTGGGGTGATATGAATACAATCACCAGCTTTTGGAATAATAGAAGTAGGAAGTACATGTTGGATTATCCTAGCATCTTTGAGTAAGCTGTTAGTCTCTTTAACGTGAAAGTGAGTATTGGTGTTCCTTAAAAAGTGATTAGCAAGAGCCCAGTCATAGTCAGGATCAAAACACAGGGTGTGGAGTTTGTCCCCTGTTGTGGAAATTTGCAAAAGCTCTAGATAGTCCTGATATGTGACTTGGACGGGATTTCGATTCACATAGTACCAGAGAGTAGTGAAAGAGGAATTTATGCGGAGGTTGATTAAAATTCAAAATTGAATGGTATAGAGAGAGTAAGGAGGAAGGTGAGGGTAGTGTGCATAAATAGATCAAGGATTAAGTAGGAAAGAATGTGCGGATTGATAGTTTGGGATACAGTAATCCCGACCATTTTGTGCCTCAGATAAGGGAAGGATCCAGATTTGCCCTAGAGAAACTTTCAGAAGGCATGCGGGAGCACTTTCTGTCGGCCATAATCAATAAATATGAGGGAAGTAAGAGCAAAAGAGGTTTGAAGGGAAATTATGTGAGAAAAATTGAGTGAATGGCTCGATTTATAAGTAAACATTCAGATCATCCAGGATGATCGTAGAATCGTCTAGGATAATCTTGTGCAATAATTACATTTGGGATGATTGGTAAAAAAGGTAATAATATCATCTTGGACGATCAGAGATTGTCTGGGATGATAAGACATAGGCGATCATCCTGAGGATAATCTAAACGACCATTGAAAAAGTATATTGTCCTGGATGATTAGGTGGATTGTCCAGGATGATGCATAATAATGGATCATACCGGTTGAATTTAAAATGTTTAAACATATTGCCATATGTATTATCCAGAACGAACAAGTGGATCGTCTGGGATGATCACAAATAATGGATTGTTCCGACCGAATTTAAAGATTTTAAACATACTGCCACATGTATCGTCCAGGACAAACAGGTGGATCATCCGAGACGATCACAAATAATGGATCATATCGGCCAAATTTAATGATTTTTAACGTATTGCCACATATATCATCCAGGACGAACAAGTGGATCGTATGGGATGATTACTATTAATTGAGCAAATAGTAAGAGCATCATCCAGGACAAAAAGGATCGGCCAGGATGATCATGAATGATTGAAGTAGAAGGCGATCAGATCGTCTAGGATGATATTGGAGATGGTCTAGGATGATAAGAAGCATAAAGGTCAGAACAACCAACAGATGGAATTTCAAGAGTGAATTGAACTGATCATCCAAAATGAAATGAATATCATCCAGGATAATGAAAAGAAAAAGTTTAAAATTAGAGGATGGATGGACTTGATTAGAGAAGGCCCAAAAACATGAAAATAAAAAAGAATAAAAAAATATGAAAATAAGACATAAAGAGATAAAAAGAATGATAAATAAAGGGTTTTTTTTTTAATCAAAACTTGAATATGATAAATTTTCCATGTGATTAAAATAAAAATTTATAAAAATCAATGAGTTAACATCGTTGGAATCCGAAAAATGGTAAAACAATCGATCCTGTTTGTCGTAGCTTGGACTTCTCCCATGGCAAATTGTCTTTTGAAAACAAAGATCTAAATGAGAAAAATTAATTGGATAAGAAAAAGTGATCCATTCAAAACTTGGTTTCATAAAAATATTTAATAGAATAATATATCAAAGTAATTAGTTACGATCATGAATTTTGAAATCATGTCTTTGAAAAATATTAAGTGACACATGAATTCTTCTATGATTTAAAAATTTTGAAAGAAAAAAAGTTTGCTCTTAGTGGGCTCATTTTATGCCTCTTATTAATTTGATTGGCGCTCTTTACACATCATTTTGATTTTTGATACTCTTTGTGTATATATATATATATTTAATTTGGCGTCATTGCACATTTTTTGATTTTGACATCATTGGCCAATTATTTTTTCATTTATTTGCAAGCTATACCCCTTTTCAAAATTCTTAAATATTTTCTGTTGGGATTATATCTTCTAGATATTAGAGAAGAAAAGATCACTCTCTTATTATAAGGAAGAATGAATCATAAAATAGAATAAAAAATTATATGATAAATGCAACGACAAGATTACAAAAAATCTGAAGGTAAAATAAAGATTTTGAATATTATATATATAAGATAGATTACTATAGCAAGATTGAAAGGATCTCAATTGTAAAGTCCAGTTGTTGATTTGAGATAAACTTTTACTTAGAAAAGAAAATTGCACCTCTAAAAGAAGTTAAAGAAAATGAAACAATCAACGGTATTTCCCCCTTTAACTGATTTAGAGATGTCAAACATTGACTTTAAATTTTCTAAAATAAAAATAAGGCATAAGATATCAATTCAATATTGATTAAAAGGAAAAAAAAAACAAATGAAAATATACGAAGAAAAATAAAATAACAGAAGTAGAAAAATAAACAAGGAAAAACTACAAAAATAGAAGTGAAAAATAAATAAAAAATAGAAATCAGTAAGAATCAAGTTCATGCATTTATGTTAATCACACCCAATCTGGTCCTTAAAGTGCTGAAAGTGTCGAAGGCCAGGGGTTTAGTAAAGATGTAAGCCAGTTGATTCTAAGTTGCCACATAGTGTAACTCAATGTCTTTCTTGGTCACATGATATCTACTAAAGTGATGCCTTATGTCTTTGTGCTTAGTCCTTGAATATTGGATATTATTCTTAGAAATGCAGATGGCACTAGTGTTGTTAGAAAGGATCAAAATTGTGCCTACAGGTAATCCTAAATCCAGAACTTGTTGATTCAACCATAGGACCTAGGCCACACAACTTCCTAATGCAATGTACTCATCTTTAGCAGTGGAAAATGCAACAGAGTTTTGCTTTCCACTAGACCAGGAGACTAAAGACTGTCTTATGAATTGGTAAGTCCCATAAGTGCTCTATTTATTCACCTTACATCCTATAAAATAAGAATCAGAATATCTAATAATCTTAAAAGAAGTGTTGTGCCTAGGATTCTAGATTCCTAAGTTTTGGGTCCCTAAGAGATATTTAAGAATTTTTTTAACTACAGCTAGGTGAGATTCTTTAGAATCAGCTTGAAATCTAGCACAAAGATAAACACTAAACACCATATCAGGTCGGCTAGCAGTGAGTTAAAGTAAAGATCCAATCATCCCTCTGTATTTCTTTTTTATTCAACTGATTTTCTATTTGGGTCCTTATCTAACAGAATACTAGAGGTCATGGGAGTATTAATTGTCTTAGCTTTATCCATTTCATATTTCTTCAAGATGTCCTTTATATACTTTGATTGATTTAGAAAGGTTCCATCTAGGGGTGTCAATATTGGACACAGTTCAAAAACTCGACTCGAACACGACCCAAAAATTTTGGGTTCGTGTTGACCCGAACCCAAACTGGGTCAAGTTTGGGTTAAGGTTCTCAACCCGTTTGCAAAAAGCGGGTCGAGTTTGGGTTGACCCAAAAACTTTATAATGACCCAGAATGACCCGCTGCCCGCCCTGATCGGGCCTGACCGAAGCTGCCCGCATCACAATCACATGTGACAAACATCTCGACCCCACTGCTTCGCTACCCCAGCCATGCTTCGTGAGTCAGGACCATGGTTTGCCCGCTTGCCTGCTACAGAATTACCCTCCTGCCAGTCGTGGCGCTGCCCATCGTACCGCTGCCTGCCTGCTTCGCGTCCCACTGTAGTGCTTCCCATCTGGCTCTGCTTTGCATTCTGCTGTGGCCTTGAATTGCCCATCGCTGATGACCTACAAAGGTACAAATCCAATGTTTTAGTGGATAATGGGTCATGTCGGGTTGACCTGAACCCAAAGAGGGTCTGGTTCGGGTCAAGAAAATCGACCCATTTATAAAAACTGGTCAGGTTCAGGTTGACCTGGATGGTGTAAGGTCTATTCCGGGTTGGACCAAAACTTAACCCGTGACCCCAAATTGACACTCCTAGTTCCATCATCTAATTATCTTATTCTAAACCCCAAAATGTAGGACAACTCTCCCATCATACTCATCTCAATATCCTTATTCATTGTTTTAGAAAAATAATCACATAGCCTCTTATTAGAAGATCCAAAAAATATATCATCGACATAGATATGAATAATGAGTAATTCATCTCCTACTTTCCTCAGAGAAAGGGTGGTGTCAACGCTCCCCTTAACAAACTCCCTCTCTAGTAAGAATGTGTTAAGCCTCTCATATTAAGCTCTGGGAACCTGCTTTAATCCATATAAGGCCTTTTTTAATTTAAAAATATGATTTGGAAATTAGGAACTCTCAAAACCTGGGGGTTGCTTTACAAACACATCCTCTTTTATTACCCCATTTAAAAAGGCACTCTTAACATCCACTTGGAAAAGCTTAAATTCCTTATAATTATAACAGGAAAAGACTAATAGCACTTTAATGGCTTTAAATCTAGCTACAGGGGCAAAGGTCTCCTCAAAATTAATTCCTTCTATTTGGTTATACCCCTTAGCTACCAATCTTGCCTTATTCCTAACCACCACACCAGAATCATTCATCTTATTTTTAAAAACCCATTTGGTTCAAACTTCACTTTATTCCTTTGGTCTTTCTACAAGCTCCCAAACATCATTTCTAACAAATTGGTTTAACTCCTCTTGTATGCCTAAGATTTAAAACTCATCAGACATGGCATGGTTGATGTTGGTGGGTTTAGTCATTGAGATAAAGGTAGAGTGGTTCACTTCCTTCCTAAGTCCATGCCTAGTCCTAATCCCTTTAGAAGGGTCTCCTAAGATCAGTTCTTTAGGCTGACTAAAAAAATATCTCCAATCTCTAGGCAAGGTGTGTGTAGGTTCAACCCTTCCCTCCAGATCTATATTTTCTACTCGGGTAATCTCAATCTAATCCTTAGTGTTTTGGGGCTCTACCCTCTTTTCCAAAATTTTAACTCTAGTGGTATTCTCTCAAACTTCATCTTCCTCCTCAACTCTAGAATTCTTAGGATCAGATTCATCAAAAATAATATGAGTAGTCTCCTCCACCATCAATGTCCTCTTATTAAAAACACTAAAGGATTTCCCCACACTTGAATATCCTAAGAACACTCCTTCGTCGAATTTTTGGTCAAATTTCCCTAAGTGTGACTTCCCATTGTTATGAATAAAAACTTTACAACCAAAGACATAGAGATGGGAAAGATTAGGTGTCCTACCCTTAAGGATCTCATAGGGTGTCTTATCTAGTTTGACTCTAACATTCACCCTATTCAACACATAATAAACTGTGTTTACCGCTTTAGCCTAAAAGTACTTTAGAAGTGAATACTCAGCAAGCATGGCTCTAGCGGCTTCCATGAAGGTTTTGCTCTTCCTTTCAGCTACCCCGTTCTACTGAGGGGTTCTAACAGATGAGAAGTTATGGCTAATCCCCTTATCCTCACAGAAGTCTCTAAATCTCTCACTTTCGAACTCTCCCCCATGGTCACTATAGATGGTCAAGATCTCACAGCCTAGCTTTTTCTAAATCCAAGTGAAGAAGGATCTAAACTCATCAAAAGGCTCATTCTTATGTGACAAAAATCTAATCCAAGTAAACCTTGAGTAGTTATCGATAATCACAAAATCGTAGACATTCCCTCCTAAGCTGGCTGTGCTAATGGGTCCAAACAAATCCATGTGAATGACTTCTAAAGGTCTAGAGGTACTAATATCCTTAATGGAGTGAAAAGAGGAACTTGCTTCCTTAATTGGCATACATCACAAAGGTGGTCTTTAGAGAACTCAAGCTTGGGGACACCTCTAAATAGGTCTTTCTGGGTCACTCTCCTAAGGATTTTCATACTGACATGACATAACCTCCTGTGCCATAACCCTAAATCATCAGCAGTAGTTTTTAAATAAAATAAAGTAGCACATTCAGTATTATTTAAGTCAAGCATGTAAACATTATTGATCCATTTTTCCTGCAAAATAGTGTTATTATTTAAGCTTATAATATAAGTATTTACCAAGAATTTTATGATGAAGCCCTTATTGCAAAGCTGATTGATGCTGAGCAAGTTGTGTTTTACTCTATGTATTAGTAAAACATTTTCAATCAAAAGGTTCTTGAAGTTTCTAATTATACATACGCCCACCACTTTCCCACGAGGTGTTGTCTCCAAGAGTAACCTTGCCTCCTGTCCTAGTCTCCAGCAAAATGAATTGATTAGCATCTCTAGTCATATGTCGTGAGCATCCACTGTCTAAGTACCACATGCTCTCATGAGGCCTTTTGCGAGAGTTGGCCTACAAAATCATCAAACGTCATATTTAGGAACCCAAACATGTTTGATTCACTTCTTATGGAAAGAAGAATGCAATGCATGTATGTTATGCTATGAATCATGCAATTTTGGTCTCCACACCTAATGTGTACTACATTGAATAATGCAAGTGTGTGAGATGTGTTTTAACATGTCACATGAAAAATATCTAACACCAGGAAAAGGATTTACTAATCTACTTAGGTGGTAATGCTTCTTTTTTAAATTATGTGATGCATGCACTGTTGGCTTATTTTCAAAAGATTTCAGATTTTCCAATTTCTTAAACTCTTTTTTTAACTCAGCATGAGATGTTCTCAAGGAATCATGTGCATCATATAATTCAACATGCTTTTTGTTTAATGCATTAAACTTGTCAAGTAATGACATATGATTGCTATCGATTGTAGAATGATCTTTAAGTAAAATTTCATGCTCTTTTAGAAAATTTAAAAACTTCAATTTTAAGCTAGCATGTGTTTATTAAGTTTCCTATATGATTCATGAATTTGATTAGAAACTTTAAGTAGTTGCTTGTAGGTTAGTTTACATACCTCTTCTTGGTCACTTTGGCCAAGATGTTCATCTGCCATCAAGCGCAAGTTTGTAGTCTCCTCTTCAGCTTCAGTCTCAGAATCTATTCAGAATGCCTTTTGGAATCTCTTTTTGTCCATTTTAACTTGGTTTTCTCCTCATTATTCTCCTTGCTAGGATGCGTTTTAAGTGTAGTGCAATCAACTTTAACATGTCCCAACTTCTTGCTCGACTTCCTGCATTCAAAATAGATAGTATCATTAGAACTCTTAAAATTTTTGCTACCCTTTCCTTTATTCCACTTATGATGGTTTTTATGCTTCTTCCTTAGAAAGCTTTTGAATTGCCTTATGATTAAGGCAACATCATCACTTTCCGACCCGGAAGAGTCAGTGCTCGTGTCGTTGGCCTTTAGTTCCATAATTTTCTCCTTCTTTTTCTAACCTGCATCAAGATTTCTTTGATTAACTCCTTGGTCGTAAGCAATGAGAGATCCAAGTAAGTCATCAATCGAATAGGTATTCAAATATTTAGATTCAATAATTGCAGTAATCATAGCACAAAAAATAGTTCAAATATTTTACATTAAGTTGTGAAAAATCCCATTCATCAAGAGTCCATTCAGTGAAAGGAAGTGGAATAGTAATATCATTAAGTTTACCAGTTGGAGGTGTATAACCATCTTTAATAAGCATCCACATGCGATAGTCAATCGATTGTAAAAATGTAGTCATGCGAGTTTTACAAAAGTCAAAAGGAATATTGTCAAATAATGGTGGTCGGGTAATAGAATACCCTTCTGCAGTATTACGATTACCGAAGTTAGCCATGGATCAAAATTCAAAAATTTTCAAAAACTTGATTTTATGAATCCCGCTCTGATACCACTTGAAAGTTTATTAAGGATGTTAAGCCCTTATGAACTATCCTAAGGCTAACCAAGAGGGGCGTGAATTTTTATTTTAAAAAATATTTCATAATTAAAAAAACATAAATCAAACTAAAACTTACCACAAAGAAAATTAAAGTGTGGAAATTAAATGCTGAAAAAATAGTAGTAAAGAACACAAGATTTATAGTGGTTCAGTTAACTCAACCTATATACACTCCCGGGAGGCACCCTCTAGGTATTGCACTAAACTCAGTGACTCTTCTTTTGCTCCCACAACAAGCTGGAGAAGCCTTTATAAAACCTCCTTTCCATCAACACCGGTGAGGTAGAGAACCCAACTCCTTTTGCTTCCTCCTGAAGCAGGCAGAGACCCTTGATAGATTGCTCAAGTAGACCTCCCTCAAACCTCTAAGGATAAGGGATGATGATTGAAGAAGATAACTTGGATCATTGCTTGAAGCAACCTTTGTGAAACCTCTCATAAACTCTACCTCATAAGATCCTCTCTTTCTCTCCCTCTCTCTCCCTCTCCTCTAGGCTCTCTCAGCATACTCTTAATTTCCACAAACCAACTTTATCGTCCAGGATGATCTGCTGATCGTCCTGTATGATTAGTATAAAATCAGCTCAATTAGCCAGGACGATCTGGGATGATTAGAAGGAAATTTCTTTATGTCATCCAGTATATCATCCTGTATGATTAGTTCAATTAAATGAATATCATCCACTGCATCATCCTGGATGGATGTCTAAATGATGGAAAAATAGCTTGATCATCCATGATGATCTCATGATCGTTCGAGATGATTAGCACAAAACATCACATATCATCCAGTACATCACCTTGGATGGATGTTTGGACAAAGGAAAAATAGCTTGATCATCCAGAATGATCTCACGATCATCCCGGATGATTAAAACAAAACATCATATATCATCCAGAACATCGCACTGGTAGTCCAGAACAAATCTAAGGTTTGATTATATTATCATCCCGTATGATACTAAGATCATCCAGGATGATAATGTCTGTTAATTAAACTTTAATTTATTTCATTAATTACCAGATTAATTTAGGTGTAATTGTTCTTCATCATCTAGGACATCATCCTAGATGATGTCCAAAAATATATCTTATCTTAACTGATCTGTTGGTAAATTCTTTCTGATTTGATCCTATCATCCATGATGTGATAACATCATCTGGGATGATGTGTATAATGTTGGCTACCTTAACCAGGATGCCCTAATTAGGGTTTTTATTTTTAACTGATCTTCTAGGATGATATGGAGATCATCCAAGACAATATAATAAAAAATAGAGAACTCTAAAACACTTAGAATTTTTTTTCTTCAAGTGTGTGTGTGCAAGGTTACTTAGCATCAAGAACCATATCATTTACAATTGACTCAAAAAAAGGTAAAAGATTTACAAACGAACTCAGTCCTAATCTACCGAATCTTGAGCTGGTTCAAATTACAGTTTTTATATTGTGGACCTAAAATGTTAGTTGGCAAGGCAGTCATAGAGAAACAGAAGTATTTGCTATCATCAAAATTCTATTTCCTGGAATCATATACATAAAAATAAAATGGACGAGCTAGACAACATGGTTATTATATCTACAAATATTCCTAATATTGAGGAAGAAATAGATGCTAGAAATCATTCTTTAAAAGAGTCTCAACTTGTTTCCCCAAAGTATGGATTGGTTGGTCCCATTGAAGGACCCTCAGATTCTAGAAGTTTACCTTTGAAGGATTGCACAAAATGAAAATGGAGGGGTTGACTCTTCTAATGTTAGTGGTGGTGGCAATGTGGTGCATAATCACAGTTCTTTAAATGTTAGCAGTGGTGAACAAATGGAGAATGAGGAAGAATATGAGGGGGAACACATAGATGAAGGAGAAATACTACCTATTAAAGATGATCTTTTATTAGGGAAATATGTAGGTATTGATGATGGTGCTATGTTTTCTACTCCATCAAATGCCATTAAGATTAATAAGGGTTTTACTAAACTAGGGAAGAATAAATCAAGAAGTAACAAACTATCTGAAGGTTAATCTTTTAGAGTTACTTATGCTTCTCATAATTCTTCTTCCAATGGTTAAAGCCCTCATTTGGAATATTAGGGGTGTTGGGAACCCTCCTTCTAAAGATAGGGTTAAGAATCTTTATAGGATTTATAACATTTATGTTTTGGTTTTACTTGAAACTTTAATTTCGGCTTCCAAAATTAATTCTATGCTTGTTAAACTTGGGTTTGATTGCTCCTTTAGTAATTGTTCCAACAAAATTTTGAATTTCTAGAAAAATTTGGTCAATTTAAACATTCTTAAGGATCTTCCTCAAATTGTGCACACCAATATTAGTTATTTTCAATTTTCTTGTGTTGGGTCTTTTGTGTATGGTTCTTGTTCTAGATTTGGAAGGAGGGTTTTATGGGATGATAATATGGATTTTTTTTCTAATATTTCTGAACAGTGGATGGTTGGCATTGATTTCAACACTATGTTTCTGAGATAATTGGGAGGAGACCTTCCCACTTTCAAGCTATGGAGTATTTTAATGATATATTATTAGTTTTTCAGATAATGCTTTTATGTGGAACCAAGGTACTATGTGACAACGGTTAGATCATATTCTTTTTAATATTGTTTGGATTGATAAGTATCAAAAAACACATATTAAGTATTTGTTGAGAACCATCTTGGATCATGCCCCTTTACTTTTGGACATTTCTATGAATGACAATACTACAAATTTTAGGTTTCAAAATATGTGGCTTCATTTCTTACTAATGTTGGAGCTAATTGGCATGCTCCATTATTTCCCAATAACAATTATGTTGGTATGACTCGACATTATGTTAAGCTTAAACGTCTTAAACAAACTTTAAAATGGTGGAATAAATGTGTTTTAAAGAATTTATTCTCTAATATTATGGAAGCTGAGAAACAAGTTGATTTAGTTGATAATGTAATATTATTCTTTTAAATAAGGCCAACGATATCTTAGTTAATCTTCAAGAATAAGAAGAAGCATATTGGAAACAAAAAGTGGCTTGTAAGTTTTTAGATGAGGGAGATAGAAACACTAAATTTTATCACAATATTGCTAATTATAAAAAGTTACTAGTTATATTGACAAGATTTCCACTCGTGAAGGTCAACATCTTGAGTCTCCTAATTTGGTTTATGATTCTTGTGTTAATTATTTTAAGGAGGTTTTCGGTAAAAACTTTATTCCTGCTTTAGATTTGGATTTTTCTTTTTTCTTGCCGCCTGTAACTAATGAGGATAACATTATGCTCACTAGAAATTATATTTGAAAATGAGATTGAGATGGTTATTAAAGTGATGAATATTGATTATGTGGCAAGGAATGATGGTTTTACTACAAAAAGTTTTCAAAAAACATGTTATATCATTAAAGAGGATTTAATTAATGTTGTAGATGCTTTTTTTAAAGGTAAGGCTTATCCAAAATTTTTTACTTCTACTGTTATTGTTTTGATTCCCAAGAATGATGTTATTAACTTTTGGAGCGATTATCATCCCATTAGTTCGTGCTCTTTTTTAAACAAGCTTATTGCTAAATTCTTTTGAAATTGCTTGGTCTTTTTCAAAGGGCTAGTGGCTTAATTTTTAATCCTATGAAAAGTTGCTTTATTACTGCTAAATCTATAAAGCAACCTAGAATCTCTTATATTCAGGACAAGTATGGTTTCTTACACAAGCATTTATCCCTTAAGTACTTTGGCAATCCTCTTTATAGAGGAAGGAAAAGATCTCATTTATTTTGAGATATTATCTTTAATGTTAAAAAAAAACTCTCTACTTGGGCCTTTAATTTTCTCTCATTTGGGGGTAGGTTAGTTTTGATTAAGAGTGTTCTTCGTTCCATCCCTATATACTTATTTCATACTTTATCTCCTACTAAAAATACTTGAACTAGACTTGAAAGGATTTTTAACAAATTCTTCTAGGGGGCCAAAGATAGTAAATCTGCCTTTTTATGGGCCTCTTAGGGTAGATGTTCTTGTGTCCTTGATGAAGGCAAGTTGGGTCTTAAGAATTTAAGTGACATGTCCCTTAGTTTTTCTTTTAAACTTTTGTTCAATCTGTGGTCTAAAAATAGCCTTTGGTCAAAATCTATGATTGCTAAATATTCTATTGTTAAATATCCTCTTAATTATTTTTTTTCAGAAATGGGGATTCTCTCAATTGGAAAAGGCTTTGTTCTATTAAATGGGATGGTAAAAATTTCATTCAATGGGGTTTTAGTTTTAGAGACATTTTTTTTGGAAAGATAACTGGCTTAGTTTCTCTTCTATTGATAATTTACTCAACACTCATACCAATAGTGTTTGTAAAGTGGCTAATTTTATTCAAGTTGATTTTTGGAATTTAACTTATCTTGTTGACATGGTTTCTAATTTTGTCATTAATCTCATTTTTAAAGTGTCATTTTAACATGATAAAAAAGATTTTATTTTATTTAATTAGTCTAATGATGGCAGCTTCGTATTCAAATAGGTGTGGCGTTCTATTAGGCATGTTTATCCTAAGTCTAAGAGTTTCTCTTTCTGTTGGCAAAAAGGTATCCCTGCATCTTATTATACTCTTTTTTGGAGAATTTACAACAATTATATTCCTATTGACACCATTTCAATGAAGAATGGTTTCTATATTGTGTCTAAATGTCAATGTTGTTACCATATTGAGAATATGAATCATGTTTTTGCTAATGGGCATGTTGCTCTTAAAGTTTGGCTTTATTTTGACAACTTGTTTACCACTCAATTTTGTAAGAATTATAACAACATCATTAATATCTTACATGATTGGGTGGTTCCTATCAAGAGGCATATTAGAAATGTGTTACCCACCATTATTTGTTAGTTTCTTTGGAAGAGTAGGAATTAGGCTAAGCATGAGAATATTATTATGAATGACTCATCCATTATCATTAAGATTAAGGATAACGTGAGCTATTTATTTATGGCTAAGTTCATTACTTTAGATTTTTTTTTAAAAAATACCACTCAAACTGCTAAGCACTTTGGCATTTCTGGTGATGGCTCTAATAGATAGTTTTCTAAGACATGTTAGTTAGATGGATTAAACCTCATATGGGATGCTACAAACTTAACACTGATGGTTCTTTCAATAGATCGAAAGTTGGTTGTGGTGGTATCATCTAGGATTGGTAATATTAATGATGCTTTTTTGGGTCCCTCTGAGTTTGCCAGTACTATTATGGATGGAATTTTGGCTTTAAAGTATGGGTTACAATTATATATTTCTCATGGGATTACTAGTGTTTGGATTGAAATGGATGCTAAGCTTATTATTAATTTTATTTATGGGACAAGTATTGCTATTCCTACTTATTTCTATATTTTAGAGAGATTAAATAGTTGTTATCTTTTATTAACTTCTCTATAACACACATTTATAGGGATGGAAATGCTGCTATTGATTTTTTAGCTGAGTTGGGTTGTAATTTTCCTATGTTTATGGAATATGTGGGATCCTCTATTCTGCCTAAGCTGTTGCGCCTTGCTAGACTTGATTGTTTGGGTATACCTTATGTTAGAAATGTCTAGATTTGTATATTTTGGTTATTGCTTGTTTAATTTTATTTGGGTTTTGTTTTTTTTTTTTTATTTGTTCTGGACCATTTCTACTTGTGGAACCTTATTTGCAAGAGTTGGATTGGTTCTAGTAGTATTATGACTCCTTCGTTTGTGGTTTTTTGGATCTATCAAATCCCTATTTATTATATTAATTGGTCGGGTAATAATGTTTTTGGTAGTTTTACTATCATCATGGATGTGGGTATCAATTCAATTTCATTTTGGATTTTTCTTTTGTTCCTATCAGTTGGGTTTGGCTTGGTTTGAGCTGTGGTTGAAGGAATAACTATGATGTTCATTTTCTATTATACTACAAGTCTACTCACTGGGTTGATTCGAATGGGATTTTTTGGTTTTTGGGTTAATTTGTCTGTTTCTTATTTCTGGCTTCTCAGCTGCATTGCTAGTTTCATGAGGGCCTGGAGAATAAGTATTATGTGTCTTTTGCTATTTCTATTAGCATCTAGGGCCTTGATGACTGCCATTGGGATGTTATCTATTTCATTTATGGGTTTGATGGGGACTTTAGTTCATTATGGGCTAGGGTTATCCTGGTCTTATTTTATTGCTATAACTGGTTGAGATTTTATGTCATATTCTATTATGTTGTATCTAATTTTCTGGCTATGTTCAACTGCTGTAGTTGGGTGATTATAAACATTGATTAGAATTTTTATTTTTCTTTTTTAAACTCTCATTGCTGCTCACTTATTCTTGGGTGGAGTCTCATGGGGAGTTTGGCTTTAGCTCTATCTTAACTCTCTCCCATGGGGTTTCCTGGTTGTGGTGGCAAGTCTATTGTTGTTTGCTACCATGTGGTCTAGATTTTAGATTTATTTTACAATAGGAAATCCTGGGCTATGGCCCTCTATGTTGGTGGTGTTTTGGGTTTTAGTTCTTCTATTTCACTTATCTCCATTATTATTTATATGTTGTTTTCTTATGCTACTATGGTTTGGCTAGCACTGGATTAGTTCTGAGTGGTATTTAGGGTTACATCAGGATAGTGATTATACTTTTTTGGCTAATTCAAATCCATTTATTGAGTTAAATTAATATAGTATTTTGCTTGACTGGAATTGTATCGTCTTTGGCTTGACTCTCTGTGATATATGGAATTGGTATGTTAATCGGTTGGGGTGGACAAACAGATATCATAGCCTGAAGTTTTTTTTTGGGGGTTTTCCCCTCTTTATCAGTAATTTAAATTTGATATTTGCTTATTTCAATGGGGTTTACAAAAGAGATTTTAATATTAGTGTCATTTCATATTATATGAATATATAGAACTTTTTCTTAGTCTGGGGTTTGATCTATGGGCTTAACTTTGTTAATTTATTTTTTATCATCTCCTTGTCTTTAATTTATTTGTTTAGTGTCCTTGCAGGTCTGTTTTGCAAGTTTTTTGAAACTCGCTCTCATTTTGTGCAAGACCCGATTTTGGTTGGAAAAGCAGTGCTGAATGCGATTTATCTTTTCCTTTCTATTTTTGTTTATAGAATGTTATTAGGATGCTTTGTAATTTGGATTAGTAGGGATATCCGGCTCTTAGTTTTATTTTTTACTTTTATTGTAGCTCTTCTGAGCATTAACGTGGTGGAGGTCCCTTTAAGGATCTTGTAATCCTTTTTTGATTTTAACATGTAGGCTCATCGGTGGGTTTAACCCAAAAAAAAAAGAGGGGTGGTGAATTTTTTATTTTGAAATTTTTTAGTCAAAAATAATTTCTTTAAAAACTTTTCAAACCCATACTCAATAATTTATACAACGGATGCAAAAAAATTAAATATCTCATTAATGAAATAAAACAGATTTTTCAACCACAAATATAATTGCAAAAAATAAAGTGAAAAAAATAATTAGAATGAACACACTAGAATTTATAGTGGTTCGGTCAACCTAACCTACATTTACTCCTTAGAGGGTCCCTCTCCCAATATTACACTAAATAGTATTGACTCTCCTTTTGCTCCCCTAGCAAGGCAAAGAAGCATGTATAGATGTTATTTCACCTCCCTAGTGTTATAGAGAACCATGACACTTTTACAGGTAGAGAAACTCAGCTCTATTTTCACCCTCATATTGATTGCTAGAGGAACACAAATCTATTTTCACCCTCCTGGTGATGGTCAGAGAACCATTTTTGATGGTTAGAGAACAACAATTTTTGCTAAAGAACTTCTTCTCTAGAGCCATAGAGAATCCAGGCAGATGCTTGTAGATACTAAGAAAGATTCTTGCTTAGAGAAACCTTGTGAATCCCTTCACAACTTCTACCTCACAAAATTCTCTCTATTATCTCATAAAGCTCTCCTTCTTTTCTCCCTCAAGTCTCTCTCTCTCTCTCTCTCTCCTGATGTATCAACGACCAAAGATCTTCTAATTGAACTATTAGAAAACCTTAAGTAGTGGGCTTCAAGAAACCCTAATTTTCAAGAGATCTATCTTCTATTTGTACAATATGATATATATATATATATATATATATATAGTACAGTATGATCAATAAAATTTAGTCTCATCCAGCAAGATCATTCAGAATTCATTCTGTTCATTTAAGATGATCATTGGTATAGCCAACTTCATCCATTATTGATTCTCCAATATTATGGATATTATATAGTACGATTAACAAAAATTATGGATTTTATTTGGTACAATATTTGGGATGACGAATTTCATATATGGGTAATCATACAATAAAAAACTGTATCATGTAATATGATTAGTCACAATAATTATTCATGATTTAATTGCCTGATATTGAGGTACTAATTAAGAAAGATTTTAATTAGGATATACAATACAAACCAAATCATACTATATAATCATCACATAATTAGAATCTTCCCTAACCTCTTGAGGCTAGGATTTGTTATCATGAAAATCACAGTGCTTAAATTAGGTATGCAACAATCTCCCCCATTTTATGATGACAAATACTATTATTTTTTGATTTTCAAAAACTTGTTTTCCTCTAATTTCCCCCTTAGATGAAAATCAATTATAAGAAGGAGTGTAATTTTTTTTAAATAATATGCTAACAAAAAAATAATAAACAAAAAAATACTACAGCCGCTTTCAACATCACAAAACTTGGGAAAACATCATGAAGAAAAAATAGAAAATAGAAACAAGAAATGCATAAAAAAAATAAACTCAAAATGACTAACAACTCAAGGTAAAGAAAAAACATCATAGATATGTGAACTCTCGTCGGCATTACCCAAAGTGTAATAAATTTATTTTATAATTAGAAAATACCAATTAAGTTAAGTGTTGACTTTATTGCAACAAAAGTATTTAGATTCTAGAGTTTGTACACTCAGCTTAATATTTTCACAGGCTTAAATCCTTTGTTTAAACAAAAATCTAATTTAAGAATTACAATTACTCAAGGAAACTTAAACTTTTTAGACAGCTAGCATGAAATATATCAAATAGAATATTATTGTAAAAGTGATGAATGAAGAACCATTTTTTCCACAACTATGAAACATATGAATTTTCTAAGATTTAAAGATTTACTGGAAAGAAAAGCTAAATTAAGTTGGGCTTATTTTGTGCCTCCTTAATCAGTTTTTGACGTACATTGCATATCTTTTATTTTTGATACACTTAGTGCATCTTTTACTTTTGGCATCATTACGAATGTTTTGATTTTGGGCTCATTTTGTGCCTCTTTTGAATTTTTTACAAATTGCCTCCTTTCTAAATCTTTAAGAATCTCAGTTAAAAGGATTATCTTCCAAATAGAAGAGAAGAGTAACTCACTCTCTTATATAGGGAGGAATAATCTACAAAGTAAACATGGTATTTATAATTTAAATAAATAGCCTAAATTATGAAAAATAATGAATCTCATTTATCAAATTGTAAAATATATTCATAATATAAAAATGTACTATAATGAAAATGTTTTCATTTCAACCATCACTACTCTAATTCGATTTAGATTTTCAAGTTCACACAAGGAATTAACATGTAAAAGAAATAAAAAAAGATATGTTGATGCATGAATTTTTATCCTTTTAGTTTTAATCATGTCAGCAATTACAGTAAGATTTCATTTGTACAGAATAATATAAGTCGTATGAAAGTTCGTTAGGGATATTAAGCCCTTGAGAACTAGCCCGAGGCTAACCAAGAGGGGGGGGTGAATTGGTATTTTAAAACTCTTTCTTAAATCAAATCACAATAAGCACAAACCAAAATCACCACAGAAAAATAAGTGTGAAAAATTAAAATGCAGAAGCAGTAAAAAGAACACAAGGGTTCATAGTGGTTCGGTTAACTTGACCTACGTCCACTCCCTAGAGGCACCCTCCAGGTATTGCACTAAGTAAGTAACTCTCCTTTAGCTCCCACAGCTAGGCGGAGAAGCCTTTACAACTGACTCCTTTTCACCAACCCTAGTGCGGCAGAGAACCGAATCCTTTTGCTTCCTCCTGAAGCTAGCAGAGAACCAACTCCTTTTGCTTCCTCCTGAAGCGGGCAGAGAACCCGAATCTTTTTCTGAAGTAGACCTCCCAAGAACAAAGGACAAAGACCGGAGAAGACGACTTGGAACCTTGCTTGGAGTAACCATTGTGAACCCTCTCACAAACTCCCCCTCACAAGTTCCTCTCTCTCTCTCTCTCTCTCCCTCTCTCAAGGTTTCTTAAGTCAATAAAGCAGCACTCAAGGTCTTTCACATGATAAAAATTGGATCCTTTAAATAGAATTTCTAAAACTGACATTATCGTCCATGACGATATGAATATCGTCCTGGCCGATCAGAACAAATCATGGACTATTGTACTGAACATTGCCCTGAATGGGGGTCTGGATGTTTCAAAATTACCTTGATTATCCAGGATGATCTCACTATCGTCCAGAATATCGCCCTGAATATGATTTGGCCGATGTTGATCATCTAGAAGAAACTAAGGTTTTTGAACTGATTGTCCCAGACTATAATGAGATCGTCATAGACAATGTGATCATATCAATCATCCTTAATTGCTTTCCTTAATTATCTAATCAATTTAGGCATAATTGTATCAAATCATCCAGGACGATACACGATCGTCCTGACCGATATCCAAAAATAAAGAATGCCTAAATATATCATGTCGGTGAATTCTTTCTATTTTGAGCATATCATCCTGGCCGATACATGTATCGTCAAGGCTGATATGCTAATGTCGGCTGCCTTGACTAGTAGGCCTGATTAGGGTTTCTGTTTTAAACCCGATCGTCAAGGATGATATAAATATCATCCAGGACGATATGCGTAAAAATAGAAATTCTAAATCAGTAAGAAAAGAATCACTCAAGTGTGTGTGTGTAGGGTTACTTAGCATCACACACTTCCAAGATTACAATTGACTCAAGAAAGGGAAAAGGAAAGTTACAGACTGACTCAACCCTATTCTACCCAATCTTGAGCTGGTTCCATTTATCGTCTGATCTCTTGGCCCTAAAATGTTAGTAGAAAAGGGCAGTTGTATTGTTTGCTATCATTAAAACCATAATTCATGAAACTAAATTTGCAATAATCTCCCCCTTTTTGATGATGGCAAACACTCCGAAGATTATTTCAAAAATAGATGTGTAAAATAAAAAGGCTTACAAGATTCAGAATAAAAGTTCAAACATACAAACCGACTACTCCCCCTTTTGACATCTCAAAAAGGAGGAGTAAACTAGAAATAAATTAAAGTAACTAGAACTAAAAGAAAAAAACACAATGCAGAAAAAACAAACTGCAGAAAACAGACGCAAAAGTTCAGCACAGTCTTGATATGTCATCTTGACAGGGTGTCGATTCACATAAGAGGTGAGGGAGGTTTTCAAAAAATTTAAACAGAAGTTTAGAGAAAAAGGGTATGGATAGGGTAAGAATAAACCAGAGTGAGGTATGGGCAGAAAGGTCTAATACCGAATATGAAAGGTAGGCAGGATTGATCGTTCTTGAAAGAGTAATGCGGCATTCCTTGTAACGGTGGTAACCAGCTTGATCTTCCGCTTCCCAAAAATGAGGGTCCAGAGTGGCTCTCGAGGAACTTCCCGATGCCTGACGAACATGCTTTCCTCCAGCCATATTAAGAAAATAATAAGCAAAAGATGGAAGGAAAGATTTGTGAGAAAATTAGTGGCTTGAGGCCTGAATTTAAAGGAACTGTCCGATCGTCCAGGACGATCGTGGAATCATCCAGGACGATATGGTTCAATTATTATGTACAGGCCGATTAGTCAAAAAGGCGATCTAATCATCCGGGCTGATCAGAAATCGGCCAGGATGATAAGACTCAGGCGATTGTCCCGAGGAGTCAAGCCGGACGATCGTTGAAAAAGCAGATCGTCCGGGCAAAAAAGGTGGATCGTCCAGGACGATGCTCAATAATTGATCATACTGATCGAATTTAAAACATTTTAAAGCATGTGCCACGTGTATCGGCCAGGCTGAATAGTGGATCATTCGGGATGATTGTCCAAATATAGATCGTCCTGGGCAATTTTAATGACTCAAAATGTGCTAACACGTATATCGTCCAGGACGATCAAGTGTATCAGCCGGGAAGATGTTCATAAATGCATCAGCCAGTACAAAATAGAAATCAGCCAAGACGATAAAAATGAATTTAGCAGATGATGATCATATCGTCCAGGAGGATATTGGATCGTACGGGACGATGTGTTTCAGTAAAGTCAAAAAAAAAAGCCAGCAGATGGATTTAGAACAGAGATGGTCCAATCATCCAGGACGATAAAAATATCAGCCAGGATAATGTGACAAAATTTGGAAAATTAGGGAAAGATGCAGATGATCAGAGAGAGTCCACAAATAATAAAACCAATCTAAAAATAACAAAAAAAGAAGAAGATAAAAATAAACAAAATAATTTTTTTTTTATTTTAACTTTTTGCAAAGCGGCATATGATAAATTTCTCAAATAATTATATTTTAAAGATTCGAAAGATCAATGAGTTAACAATGTTAAAATCTAAAAATGGTATAATATCCGATCCTGTTAACCCTAGCTCGAACTTGTTTCAGGGCACAATCATCTTTTGAAAACAAAAGGCCTATCTTAGATCAAACTAATTTGGTAAAAAGAAGATCCGTTCAAAACTTGGCTACAAAAAAATATCTTATAAAATAATATACCAAAGCAATTTGTCTCAATCATGGAATTTGAAATCAAGCCTTTGAAAATATCAAGTAATCCATGAATTCTTCTAAAATTTTAAAAGTTTGAAAGAAGGGTAAGCTTGTCATATGTGGGCTCATTTTATGCCTCTTGTCAATTTGAATGACACTCTTTGTGCATCTTTATATTTTTGATAAATTTTTTAATTTGGCGTCATTGCGTATCTTTTTATTTTTGGCATCATTGGCCTTTTTTTTTCTTTTTCTTGTTCTTGCAAGCTAGATCCCTTTTTCAACAACTCTTAAAATATAATTAGTTGTGAGTAGATCTTCTAGATATTAGAGAAGAAAAACTCACTCTCTAATATAAGAAAGAATAGACCACAAAGCAGACTCAAATTCATATTATAAATGGAATGGCAAGATTTCAATTAACTTGAAAGATATATAAAAACTTTGAATATTATAAATATAAGGTAGATTATTGTAAAAGGATAAAAAAGATCTTAGTTTCAAATACCATTTGTTAATATGGGATAGAATTTTATTTAGAGTAGGAAATTATACCACTAAAAGATGTTAGAAGGGGGGAAACCATCAACGGTGTTTCTCCCTTTAACCGATTTAGAGATGCTAATCATTAGCTATAAATCTCCAAAATTTAAGAACTAGGAAAATCATCATAAAGAAAAGGAAAGCAAAAAAAAAAAAAAAAAAAACTAAAAAAAACAAGAACAAAAGACAGAAAACAACAATTCAAAACATGCATTTTAAGAATTTATTAAGAAACAAGTTTAAGCAATTATGAGCTGCGAGCCTCCGTTTTGTCCAAGAGTCATATGCTCTCACAAGGTCATTGATGAGAACATTCCTACAAAAATCAACAACCGTCAGATTTAGGAACCCAAACGGGTTTGGGTCCCTTCTTATGAAAGGTAGAATGCAATGTGATGTGGCTATACTGTGAATCATGCAATTTGGGTCCAAAAACCAATGTGTACTTTGGTGAACAGTGCAAGTGTGAGATGTGTCCTAGCATGCCACATGAAAGCATCTAATACATGAAAAGATTCTTAAATGGTTTGAATTGTAATGCTCTTCCTAGGTCTTGGCTTTAGATCAAAAGTGGGTGTCATCCACATTTCTCTTAATTATTTCCAATTCAGTTTAAACCTCGAGTTAGTACTTTCTAAGCAGTATTCTTAAATCCAATTTTGCTTCCATCTCTTTAGATTTCTTAAAATCAGATTCAAGTGAGGTGTGTGATGCTTTTAATGAATTATGCTCATCAATTAATTCCAAATGCTTTTTATTTAATTCATCAAATTCATCAAGTTAAACCATGTAATTTGAATCAATCGTTGAGTTTTCTTTGAGAATAATTTCATGCTCTTTTTGTAAATTCAAAAGCTCCAATTTTAAATTAGCATGAGTTTTCTTAAGTTTTTTGTATGATGCATGAATTTTCTCACAAATTTCAAAAAGTTGATCATAGGTTGGTTTACATACCTCTTCTTCATCACTTTGATCAAGATGATCTTCTGCCATTAAGCACAAGTTTATTATTTTTTCCTCAGGTTCAGTTTTAGATGAATCAGAAGCAGATTCTGCCAAGAACGCCTTTTGAATTCTCTTCTTGCCCTTCCTGAACTTAGGTTTTCTTTGCTAGAGTGATCTTGAAGTGTAGGATAATTAGCTCTGACATGTCCAGGCTTCCTGCACTCAAAATAAACTACATCAGAAGATCCTTTAGAATATTTGTTATCCTTACATTTTCTCCAATTTTGATGATGCTTGTGACTCTTCCTTAGAAAGCTTTTGAATTGCCTTATGATTAAGGAAATATCAACACTTTCAGACCCGGAAGAATCAGAGTTTGTGTTGTTGACCTTTAATGCTACAATTTTCTCCTTTCTTTTCTCACCTGCATTAAGATTTCTTTGATTAACCCTTGCTTGAAAGCAATGAGTGAGCCAAGTAAGTTATCAATTGAATAGGTATTCAAATCTTTAGACTCAGTGATTGAAGTGATTTTAGCATCAAAAGAGGAAGGCAAGCATCTCTAAATCTTATTTACTTTTTCATAATTTGAAAGTTCTCTTCCTAAGGCATGCAAAGAAGTTATAATTTGAGTAAACCTTGTATACATATCAAAAATTGATTCAGAAGGTTTCATATGAAAAAGTTCGTAATCATGCAAGATAATATTCAAACGAGATTACTTAACTTCATTGGTTCCTTCATAAGTAATTCACAACCTATCCCAAATCTCTTTTCCATTAGAGCAAGTAGAAACATGCATGTAGTCTTCAGATTTTAAAGCACAGAAAAAACAATTCAATCATTTTGCATTAAGTTGAGCTAAATCTCTTTCTTCAAAAGTCCATTCAGTAAAAGGCACTTCAGTTTTAATTCCATTAAGTTCACAAATTTGGAGAACATCCTTCTTTAATAAGCATCCACAAGCGATAATCAGTTGATTGTAAAAAAGTAGACATGCGAGTTTTTCAAAAATTAAAAGGTAGATTGTCAAACAAGGGTGGTCGGGTAATAGAATATGCTTCCATTTTATTACAATTCCCAAAGTTAGCCATGGATCAAAATTCAAAAAGTTTTCAAACTCAGTTTTTATGAATCCCACTCTGATACCACTTAAAAGTTCATTAGGGATGTTAAGCCCTTGAGAACTAGCCTGAGGCTAACCAAGAGGGGGGCAGGGGTGAATTAGTATTTTAAAAACTCTTTCTTAGATCAAATCATAATAAGCCCAAACCAAAATCACCACAGAAAAATTAGTGTGAAAAATTAAAATGTAGAAGCAGTAAAAAGAACACAAGGGTTTATAGTGGTTCGGTCAACTTAACCTATGTCCATTCCTTGGAGGCACCCTCCAAGTATTGCACTAAGTTAGTGTCTCTCCTTTAGCTCCCACAGCTAGGCGGAGAAGCCTTTACAACCGACTCCTTTTCACCAACCCTGGTGCGACAGAGAATCTACTCCTTTTGCTTCCTCTTGAAGCGGGCATAGAACGTACTCCTTTTGCTTCCTCCTGAAGTGGGCAGAGAACCCAGACCTTTTGCTGAAGTATACCACCCAAGAACGAAGGACGAAGATTGGAGAAGACGACTTGGAACCTAGCTTGGAGTAACCCTTATGAACCCTCTCACAAACTCCCCCTCACAAGTTCCTCTCTCTCTCTCTCTCTCTCTCCCTCTCCCAAGGTTCTCTTAGGTCAAGACAGCAGCACTCAAGGTCTCTCACATGATAAAAATCGGATCCTTTAAATAGAATTTTTAAAACCGACATTATCATCCAGGACGATATGGATATCGTCTTGGCCTATCAGTACAAATCATGAACTATCATACTGAACATCGCCCTGAATGGGGGTCTGGACGTTTCAAAATTAGCTTGACATCTAGGATGATCTCACGATCATCCTGGATGATTAGTTCAAATCAGAGGTAAATCGTCCAGATTATTGCCCTGAATATGATCTGGCCGATGTTGATCGTCCAGAAGCAACTAAGGTTTTTAAACTGATCGTCCTGGATGATAATGAGATAATCACGGATGATGTGATCATATCAATCATCCTTAATTTCCTTCCTTAATTGTATGATCAATTTAGGCATAATTGTATCAAATCGTCCAGGACGATACACGATCGTCTTGGCCGATATCCAAAAATAAAGAATGCCTAAACAGATCTTGTCGATGAATTATTTTTGTTTTAAGCATATCGTCCTGGCCGATACATGTGTCATCCAGGCCGATATCCTAATGATGGCTGCCTTGACTAGGAGTCCTGATTAGGGTTTCTGTTTTAAACTCGATCGTCCAGGATGATAAAAATATCGTCTGGGATGATATGAGTAGAAACAAAAATTCTAAATCAGTAAGAAAAGAATCACTCAAGTGTGTGTGTGTGTAGGGTTACTTAGTATCAGACACTTCCAAGATTACAATTGACTCAAGATAGGGAAAAGAAAAGTTACAGACTGACTCAACCCTAATCTACCCAATCTTGAGCTGGTTACATTTGTCATCTGATCTCTTGGCCCTGAAATGTCAGTAGAAAAAGGCAGTCGTATTGTTTTCTATCATCAAAACCATAATTCATGAAACCAAATTTGCAACTTCGTATAGTATGATTAAGTTCATACAGTATGATCAACAAAATTAATATGTTACTTCACTAAAAATTTTTTAAGCAAAGGGCATAGAGAACAACCTATTAAAAGAAATACACTAACCTACTTGAAAGAAAAATAATCACCACTTTAAAATAAAGAAATAAACATAAAGTAATTTTTTTTAAAATTTAAAAGAAAAACAACATAAGAAGTGCTAGAAAAAAAATATGATACATAAACAAAATAACAAAACTTAAAAGGAAAACATAGACATAAAGAGAAAAGTACATCACGAACAAACTAGAGTAGAGGTGGATCATGATCAGAAGTTATTTGTGGAGGTGGTTGGAAAAACTAGCTAAAGCTGTCGTACTACTGCTAGATGGAGGTGAACTGCTATTGGATATTTCAAAATTACTCCCTGAACCCACCCATATCATTATCGTGTTGCATTTACTAATTATCCTGGTGAGTATTAAGTCTCTCAAACCCCTAAATCAACTCCTCTTGTGGGTAGTGGGGAGGAGGTAGTGTTGGTGCAAGATCAGCTACAGGGGCTGCATCCCCTTCTTCATTAAACAGAGGGTCTTCTGGCTCTTGTTCCATATGAAAAAGCATACAAAAGGAGGCATCCAAGAAGAATATTAGAGTGTGGTTGGGAGGTGCAGGATATGTGATGTTATATTTTTTATCCAAGATATACCCAATCATATGTCCTAGAGCAATGCTTTAATTTCTCCTAGTGGCTGGGAGTTGAATGGAAGTGAGGTTTATGATGTAATCAATTAGCATTTTGGTGTTTGACATTATGAAATAGGTGATAATTGATAGTAGGGGAGTGATATTTATCTAATCTCCAACTTTAGGGATGATAGATGTTCTCAGAACATGTTGGATAACCCTAGAATTTTGATTTAGAGTATTAACTAAGGGTTTGTGATAGTTAAGAGCAGCATTTCTTAACAGAAGATTTACAATACTCTAGTCAAAATCAAATTTGAAGGCCATAATAAGGGTCTATTTTCTTAGGTGTTTAACTAAAGATGGATTCCTATGTCCTCCTTAGTCATTATAACATTCTAGCAACAAATATAGGAAGACATAACAGTGACATCCCCACTTATCCTAAGATTTATAAGGAACTCATATTGAATTTCAGAGTGGAAAGGATAGGCCAGCGTGAGAAGAAACTGAAGTGCTGTGGAATCGAAGAAGTTCATTACCAAAATGTTGAAGGCCATTGATTAAGCAGCCTGGATTATGTGATCTTAGCTTGTTTGATCTTTAGGTAGGTGGATTCATCAAAATAGTTCACATACCACATCTTGATCAGACTAATCAAGAAAGTTATTTTCCATTAAGCACCAATTTTTTAATTCCTCATCTTCTTCTGTTCTAAAAGAATCTAAAGTAGAGTCAGCTCAAAAGGCTTTGTGAGATATTTTCATTCCTTTATAGGACTTTTCTTTTTCTTTAACATTCCCCCCTTGCTTTGGAGAAATTTGAGATTTGGGCAATCGATTTTAATGTGCCCTAGTTTCATGCATTTATAATAGATAATATCATTAGAATCTTTAGAATTTCTATAATTATTACCTTTACTCCATTGCTGATGATTCTTTTTATTTTTTCTTAGAAAGCTTCTGAACTATTGAGTCATCAGTGCAATTTCATCCTCTCCTCCATCAAAGGAACTGTCTTAATTATTAGCCTTTAATGCTACAATTTTCTCCTTCTTTCTTTCTCCTACATTAAGCTATCTTTGGCTCACTTATTGCTCATAGGTAATAAGTGATCCAAGTAAGTAGTTATCAATAGAATAAACATTCAGATCATTGGATTCAATAATAGTAGTAATTTTGAATCTTAAGAAGAAGGTAAACAATGCAAAATCTTATTTACCTTTTTAAAATTTGATAATTCCTTTCCTAAAGCATGTAGGGATGTAAAGATTTGTGTAAACCTAGTATGCATTTCAGTTATGGATTCACTAGTTTTCATGCGAAAGAGTTGATATTCATGGAATATAAAATTTAACTTCGATTATTTCACTTATTCCTTCATAAGTAATTCATAATCTATCCTAACTTTTTTTACCAGTAGTACAGGTAGATACTCACATGTAATCTTCATATTTCAAAGCACAAAAGAAATAGTTTAAGTATTTAGCATTCAGTTGGGCTAAATCTCTATCATGAGTTCTCCATTAAAAATATGTATTATAGTTTTAACACCATTTACTAAACATGAAGGTGCAAAATATCCTTCATGAACTAACATCTATATTCAATAATCAAATTGATTGCAAGAAAGTAGACATGCAAATTTTCCAAAAATCAAAAGGAATATTATCAAATAGAGGTTATCATGTGATTGAATGTCCTTTGCAGTATATAAATTTTCAAAGTTAGCCATCGATAATTTTTCAATTTTTTTTAACACTTTATTTTTGAATCCCACTTAGATACCACTTGAAAATTTGTGAGGGTTGTCAAACACTGAAGAACTAGCCCGAGGCTAACAAAGAGGTGGGGGGAGGGGGGGGGTGAATTAGCTATTTTAAAATTCTTTACTAAAAAAGAATTTCTTCAAAAACTTTTCAAACCCATATGTGATAGACGATACAGTGGATACATAAAAAGTAAATTTCATAATAATAAAATAAAACAAATTTTTTAACCATACATATAATTATAGAAAATAATGAGAATGAACACACCAGAATTTTTAGTGGTTCAGTCTAACCTAAACTATGTGAACTCCTTGTTGACTCCCTCTCCAAGTGTTGCATTAAACAGAAGTGACTCTCCTTTTTCTCTCACAACAAAGGCGAAGAAATAGGTACAAACAATTTTCACTTCCTCGGTGCGGCAGAGAACCTTGACTCTTTCACAAGCAGAGAACCTCAACTCTATTTTCACCCTCCTAGTGATGGTAAGAAAACCACAACTTTATTTTCACCCTCAAGGTGATGGTCAGAGAACCACAACTCTATTTTCATCCTCATGGTGAAATTCCAAGAACTAATATTCTATTTACACCCTCTAGGTGATGTTCAGAGAACCACAATCTTTGCTGAAGAAATTCTTCTCTGTATCCATAGATAATCCAGGAAGATGCTTGTAGATACTAGGCAAGATTCTTGTTTGGAGCAACCTTGTGAATCCCCTCACAACTTCTAACTCATGAAATCTCCCTCTCTTCTCTCACAAAGCTCCCCTTCTTTCCTCTCTCAAGGCTCTCTCTTCTGAAGTCTCAATAGACAAAAGATCTAATAGAAGTATTAGAAAAACTAAAGTAGTGGGCTTCAAGAAACCTTAATTTTTAAGAGATTCATCTTATGTTCTTACAGTACGATGCACATATTATATAATACAATTTGTGTAATTTAAACTTGTCCAGTAAGATCATTCAGATGAACTGTTCAACATTTATAGCATTTCATATAGTATGATCAAAACATCATACGGTACAAACTATAGAAATTCCTTCTGTTCATTTGGGATGATCCTTGGGATGGCCAACTTCATACACCATCGTTTGTCCAGGACTATGGACATCATACAATATTATAAGTATAAACATATGGATTTTATATGGCACAATCTTTTGGATAAACAATTTCATACAAGGGCAATCATATAGTATGAATTGTATCGTACATTACGACTAATCACAATAATTATTCATGATTTGATTGCATGATTTGAGGGATTAATTAAGAAAGATTTAATTAGGGCATACAATATGAACCAAATTATACTTTACGATCAGTACATCATTAGTATCTTCCTTAAACCCTAACGACTAGTTTTTTAATAGAGTATAACAAATTATATAGTATGAATTAAGATCATACAGTACGAAGAAAGGTCATACGGTAATAAAACAAAATTCTACTGTATGATGCAATTAAAAAAACTCTCTCAAAAAACATTTCTCTCTCTCTCTCTCTCTCTCTCTCTCTCTCTCTCTCTCTCCCTGTGTGTGTGCAAGGTTGCTCAATAATGAAATCCTCTCATTTATATTATACAACTCAAGAAAAGAAAACTGACTATAACCCTAGTTTACCTAGTCTTGAGTTGATCAGAATTGAAAGTGAATGGTGTACTAATTTCTTGAATTGTTAGTACACAGAAAAATAAAATAAAATATCACAAAAATAAGAGAAAATAATAATTGACACAATAATGTTTGTTATCATCAAAATCTCATTGCTTGAATTTGGTTTGCAACACTAAAGGCTTATAATCGCAATGCAATCATCCCCCATGTGTGATATATGATTACATGAAGTCTTTAAAGATTACTTGATGATTTATTAAGGGATAGAAGAAGGGACCCTTTAATCGGGTACACATGCCCTCCTAAGTGGAGCTAAACATGATGTATATGGTTAATGATTTATTAATGGTTTGAAGATCCCCCTAGTCCAATATATTTATGTCTTCCTAAAAGGAGTTGAACCCAACCCATATGGTTGGTTATTTAAGATATATTAGAGGCCTTGAAATAAAATTCTAAAACACCCTTCAAATGGAATCAAGCATGGAACATAATGGCCTTTATTTATTTAATGAATATGAACTAACAAAATTATTTGATTAAAAAAATTAACCAAATAAATTATCAAATTAATTTGGCTTAAATGATTTAAAAATTAATTATAATTTTCAATTTTTATTGGATTATTTTATTTTTAATTAAATATTAATTTGTAATGAATTTTAATTAATTAAAAAATATAAATTAATATACAATTAAGAGTTAATTAATTATTAATTAAATTTTAATTAAAATCAATCAAGGTTGGATCTGGATTTTATTTTTCTTTGATTTTGATATTTATTAGAGTTGATTAATGTTTATTTTGATTTTTCAAATTTTTTCATCAATTATTATGTTTTCTTTAGATGATTCAACCCTTAATGAAGGGATAATTTTTGTTAATTTTTATAGATTAATTAGTGTCAAATGAGGGTAGAATTAATTTTTGTGGTGTATGATGTCAATATGTTTAAGTGTTCAAAGTTTCATCCATATTGGATATGTGTATTTTTCTTTTTTTAAAGAATAAATACTTGTATTAATAATAAAAAGAAAGGAAAAAGTAACCTACAGAAAACAACCTATAGATTCCTCATTTAATTGATTGATAAAAGAAGGAGGAATCTTGTTAAAAAAAATATCATCAAAAAAAAAAAAAAAAAAAAAAAAAAAAAAAAAAAAAAGCTAAAAATCACATAATTAAAATCTTTGGTAAAAGAGAGATTTTCTATACATTGTCCACCTTTTCTGAGAGCTTTATGAATGAACTTGATGACATTAGCTTTGTCACTTTCAATAATGAGTCCGTTATACTCAAGCATCCAACCTTTAATAACATCTTTGATGGATGTTATAACAAGAAGTTCCAAATATGAGATATCCCAATGTATACATGATTTTCTAAAAGCTGCAAGCAGTCTACCTTTGTGATCTCTAAACATGCCACCAATACCCCCTTTATATGATGATAATAACACATCAAAATTAATCTTGACCCAATCGGGTGGAGAAGGATGCAAATGATTTTCCAATAGCAAATGCTGATTGGTACCTAACCGGCCCAAATTAACATAGTTAAAAGCATTAGAAACTCCTACATAACAAACAGATTCAGCTACAATATATACTGAGCTCCTTCCTTTCTTCCCATGTACCAACTCATTCCTATCTTTCCAAGTAAAGTAGATGACATTGCAAAACAAATTCACCAATAAAGCATTTTATGAATCTAACCATTTACAAGTTTCATCTAAGAAATTAAATTCTGGAATTCCAAAGCTCCAATTATTTAGATGATGAAAAACATTACTGATTTTATAACATCTACTTACCACATGATCTATATTTTCAACTTTATGACATCCTCTTGGGCATTGTTCATTCCTTTGAAATCTTCTATAAGATAAAAATGAATAAGTTGGTAAAGCATTATTAAAGATCCTCCACCAGAAGTTCACTACTCTTGCATTCAATTAAGCCTTTTTCAACCAAGTCCGGAATTTTTTTTCATGATTGGAATACACCAAGGCTGCTGAAGCCAAAGCTGAAATTGACTTCCCAGATTCTTTGTAAATAAGCTCCAGTTGATCTTCATGTAGATTAGAGCAAATATATAACTCAGAAATTAGTTCCCCTAGCCCTTCCCCAAAGTGCTTTCTAAGTTCCACAATACTCCAACTTCCTTCAGAGATAAAATTATTAACCGTCCATGAACCTGTAAGGCTATCTTGAGACTTAACAAATGTTGGCCACTTGTTTATGCATTTGTCCATAATCCATGTATCTTCAAGGATGTCATTAGATTCACAGTTTTCTATACACCACCTCACAATTGGCTTTAGGAATTTCCCACCATTCTTGATAGTTTTCCAAGCCGGCGAAACAGATTTCTACCCACTTCTAAAATCTCATAGGGATCCATATTTTGGGTAAAGAGTCATATGCAGTAAAGAGTATTCATCTTGAGAATAATTCCAAGCAAATTTTTCCTTTAAAGGGCCAACTTTGTTGAAGCAAGAATGCAATCCAAGTCCTCCATTTTCCCATGGTTCACACAATCTATTCCAACTCACATAATGAAGGCCTAGACCTCCATTCATTTTGTTTTAAATGAAATTTTGACAAAGATTATCAATTTCAACTAAAATAATCTTTGGAATAAAGGAAAGAGTGGAGTGGAATGTAAGATGTGAAAGTAATACTGTTTTCACCAATGTGATCCTTCTAGCCAAAGAGATAAATTTTGCTCCCCAAGTGTTCAACTTTTTAACAATTTATCAATGATAAATTGGAAGCCAATCTTCGCTAGTCTTCTTAAAGCAACTTTAACTCCAAGGTAATCAAACTCCTTAACCTCTTTAAAGCCCATGATGTTATTTATACTTCTCTTTTTCCTTCTTTTGACAAATTTACCAAAAAAGAATTCCAGATTTATTCTCATTTACCTTTTGTCCAATCCACTTACAATAACTCTTCACAATACATTTACCTTTTGTGAAATCACCACCAGTCACCATAGGAAAATCAGTGCTAGTATATGCTTCCAATTTATTCCAAAGAGCCCTTTTTCTATAAACATCTTTGCTACCATAAATAGTTGCTATTCTCCATGTAACTTTATTAGTAATATTCAGTTCAACAACAATGAATTGAGAAGAATACTCAAACACATTGAATGATGCAATTTTTTTTCCAAAACACTAAAATACCTCTAGATAATACTTTTGAAGGGACTTGAAAGTACTCCCATCCAGTACCAATCAAAGAGTCAACTACTCAGTTGTGAATAGAAGCAAACTTAGTCTCCAACAACACAACAAACAAAACATCATGATCTTTCCCCACCTCCTTGAGATATAGAGAAGATTTCTTTTTCCTAGCTCCTCTACAATTCCAAAAGATTATAGAATCCTTTGATGGATTAGAGGGGAATAATTCCCCACTTTCTCCCTTAAATCACCTTCCAATCATCTACTTCTAGTTACAAATTTAATTGGCCCCAATCCTTTTAATAGTTTAACACCTTTCTTCTTAATAATAGAAGACTACCCTTACTCACTATTCAGCTCACCATTCAATCCAACAGTTGGATTCAAAAAGTCATCACTACCTTTATCTTCCATTATAATAGAATTAACAGAAGGCATACCCACTTCAACAATCTCCCCTTCCTCAGCAATATCATTTAATACATCAAATTTGTTATTATTAATAAAAACTCCATCAGTTTAGGAGTCTTACCAGTTCTGGATCCTGCAGCCATTTGAAGAACCAAAATGTTTTGGAACACCACTCCATTTGTTAAATCCACTCCACTCAAGTCTTCATTATTTGTTCCCAGGTCTTTGATTACTAATTTAGATTTCTTTTCCACCGGATAAGATTGGATTTGTTCAGCCACATCAATATTGTTTCCAGCAACTAGCTTCCTCTAAACAATTCTAGGATTATTCTCCATTATACTAGCCATGGACTTAACAGCAACATTTATAACCTTTTCAGCAATAGGTTTTAATACACCTTCAACTTCTTTAACAACATATTTTTTGTTTGATTGTTGACCATTAAGCTTAGGGAATGTGTTATTAAATTTTTTCTTCGTGTAATCAACATGGACCCAAGGACCATATCCATCTCCAATAGCATCAGCAACACCATACATTACTGTAACAATATCAGCTTCTTTAATAGTCTCCTTAGAATTCACCTTATTGGATTGAATCTCTTTGTGAACCAGAGCTTGTTTGGGAACTAAATCATTTTTCAAACAGATTTCTTTCAGATGTCCTATCTTTCCACAACTGAAACAAAAAGTAGGTAGTCTTTCATACTCAATGTTTTGGTAGAATTTACCCAAATTGCCTTCAACCCATACTCCCAATGGTAACATTTTATCAAGTTTTACTCGCACAAAATGCCTTGTAAATTCTCTCCTACTCCATCGGAACATATTTTCATCAATCAGATAAGGAGTGCCCACAATGGATGCAATTCTGCAAACATTAATCTCATCCCAACATTGAAGTAGGAGGTTAGGAAATCAGATCCAAATCAGTGCAGTCAGACCTTTGAAGGAAGAAGGTGAAAATGCTGGTGACCATTTATCCATTCCAACAATGTTTCCATTAACATACCAAGGTTCAGTAGATAAAACTTTCTCCATAGGATCAGGTTCATCAAACGCACAAAGAACCCATCCCATACCGATTAAGGTTAAATGAAATTTTCCAAATATACCCCATTGCCTCCTCAATTCTATACTTATGATATGAAAGGGAATGTTATCACCAAAAATTTTGATTACAAGGGATTTCTTCAGTTTGTTTGAGTTATCAAGCTGGTTCCCAGTATGCAATTTTACTACCAAGTTCTCTTCAACAAAGCCTTCACCAAAATTTAGATCTGTTACTTTAATGTTTGTTTTTTTGCTCCATGCATTATTTAAAGCCTTATTAGACTATGGTTTAAAAATATCAAGATAGTTTGTTTGTAAACTGCAATTACGCAACTCCCCTATTTCATATTCATGAATAATAACCAAATTTGAATTTGGTTTATTCACGCCTTTATCTCCTTGCCTATTAACACCATCCGATAGCTCATTACCTACCAAACCATCGTTAACCTTGAGCTTGACATTATTCTAAATAAGAATCAAACCAGCCTTTGAAGAATTTTCTAAAGCAACAACAACATTATCACAAGAATTTGAAGTAACATTTCCAATAAAAGAAGAGATATCATAATCAACATGAACACCAAAATTAGATTCTCAGATACCATTTGAGTTTATCTAATTTTTATCAACATTCTCAATCAAAACATTTTTCCCATTCCCTAAATTTTCAACTTGTTTTTTTTTCTTGAATCAGTAAACCCCCTTCATTGATAATCAATGGACGTTCTTTCATAAACCTCATTTTTGCCCCTTGATCACAACCATAATCTCCAAATGCAGGAGGAGACGAACCTGCAGTTAGCCGAGAAAAGTTTCAGGATTAATTGGGGAAGGCCGAACGTTAAAGGAGCCACTAGCCAAAGGAGGCCGATGATCCTCTGATGTCATTGGAGGGATGCTGGAAATGCGTGAATAGGGAATTCAAAATTTGCCTTCAAGCAGGAAAGTCGGAGCTTCTCTCACTTCAAAGAAAATGATTGGTCTAAAAAATCATATCCTAATATTGGATATGTGTATGAATATCTATAATTTTTCTAACTTCCCCAAATAAAATCCTTAATTATTTTTTCTTATATGTCGTTAATGTTTAGATGGGCTTGAAAATTAGTGTAACTAACCCTAACATATTTACAAAAAAACCATAATATTTTGGTGTCCTAAAACTCTATGAACCAATTGTGGTGAATTATCAAAGTTCTAAGTCATATAATATGGAATGGGATTTGGTAAGATCAATTGGGGAATCTGTGGGACATCCTCAATTAAATTTTATCCAAAATTGGAGCTACAATCATGCATATTTTAGGGATAACATAGAAAAATCAATTTTCATTTAAGAGTCATTTATCCTTAAACATGCTTGAATATATATTTAATTTATTTTTAAATGAAAGAGATCATTATGTTGATTAACTCCATAGAGTCTTAGTATGCAATGACTGGGAAAGAGAAGTAATTACTATAATTTTCTAAAAATCTAGGTCAAATCATTACCTAATGTTTTTTTTTTCTTTTTAATTCAAGTATGAACTATATAAGCATTAAATGGCCCTAGGAAAATTACAGGGTGTAAAGAAAGTTCCATATCTTACCTCAGCCAAGATTCATCTTGAATGTATAATTATTTTTTATTTTATCAATAAAAGTATAATATACTTATAATTGAAATAGTTTCATAAATATTTATACAAATGAACTAAAATTATTTTTATAAATTGTGCTATTTAATCTAAATTCATTGAGGGTTTATTTATTAAAAATGGTGGAGAAATAAATTCTCCACATGCTAAATCTTTTTGGTTTTAATAATGATTTCATAACCATCATAAAAATTAGTATTCAATATTATTTTTTCTATTATTATTAATGGGAAAAGTAATGGTTTTTTTAAATCTGCTCATGGCCTCCATCACGGGGACCCTCTTCTCCTACTTTGTTCATTATTGCAATTGAATTTCTTTCTAGAGGTCTCAATTATCTTTTTAGAAAACATCCAATATTACATTATGATACTTATGGTGGTCTCCCCATTTCTCACTTAAGTTTTGCTGATGACTTTATTATTTTTACGAATGACTCTAGGAAAATGCTTAATATTCTTTCTAGTTTTCTTGGAAAATTTCAAAGGGCCAGTGGTTTAATTTTTAATCCTCTGAAAAGTTGTTTTTTTTGAGCTAAATCTATATCTCATCACAGAAACATCTCTATTCAAGAGAGATTTTTTTTTTTGGCATAAGCATCTTAGGTACTCCTCTTTTTAAGGGTAAAAAGAGATCACATTTATTTGGGGACATTTTCTCTAAAATAAAAAAAAAAATCTACTTGGGATTTAAATATCTTATCTTTTAGTGGTAGATTATGTTAATTAAAAGTGTTCTTTGCTTTGTTCCTACTTACTTATTTCATACTTCATCTCTGATTGCAAATACTTGCAATATACTTTAAAGAATATTCAACAAATTTCTTTAGGGTGCCTAAGAAGGTAAATCTGCTATTATTTGGGCTTCTTGGCATATATGTTTTGGTATAAATGATTAAAGTAAGTTAAGTTTTAAGAACTTAGATGACTGTTGCAAATTCTGGTCCATGAACTATGTTTTGATGATTGGCAAACACTCATACTTGTCTTGGACTGCCTTTTACTACTAACTTTTTTAGGAATCAAAGAAAGGACAAAAAAATGAGGCCAGCTCAAGAATGGGTAGATTAGGGTTGAGTCAGTCTGTAATTTTATTTTTCCTTCTTGAGTCAATTTTAATGTTTGGTGTGACTGATGCAAAGTAACCCTACACACACACACTTGAGAGATTTAGAACTTATGTTTTTACTCACACCGTCCCGGATGATATTTATATCATCCTGGACGATCGAGTTCAAAACTGAAGTTCTAATCAGGCTTTCTTGTTAAGGCAGCTGTAATTAACTGATCGGCCTGGATGATACTTGTATCGGCCAGGATGATAGGCTTAATACAGAAAGAATTTGCCGACATAATCAATTTAGGTATTCTGAATTTTTGATAATCGGCCAGGACAATCATAAGATCGGTCTGGACGATATCACACAATTATGCCTAAATTAATCCAGGAATCAAGGAAGTAATTAAGGATAATTGATACAATCATATCATCCTGGACGATCTCAAGATTGGCCAGGACGATCAATTCTAAATCCTTAGTCACTCATGGATGATAAATATTGGCAAACATAAATTCAGGGTGATGTGCAGGACGATCAGTATAGGCTAGATCAAATTCTGGGCGATGCTCTGGATGATTTTCCTCTGATTTGAACTGATCGGCCAGGATGATCGTGAGATCGTCCAGGATGATCATAAAATTTTCAATCATCCAGTTTGCATTCAGTGCGATGCTCTGGCCAATCCTATGAGATTTATACTGATCGGCCAGGACGATGTAAATATCATCCTGGACGATAAAGTCGACAACTTACAATTAATGAGCCCCTTTGAAGCTCTTCTATTTATGAGCTCTTGTTCAATGTTTTTGAACATCCTTGGCTGTTGTCTTGACCTGATAAAACCTAAAGAAAAGAGAGAGAGAGGGAGAGAAAGAGAGATAGGATCTTGTAAGGGGGAGCTTGTGAGGGGATTCACTAGGGTTGCTCCAAGCATTGTTTCACTTCTTCTTCCCTAGAGTCTATTGTCCTTGGAAGGGTTGGGAGAGGTAAGTTTCATCAAGTGATCATGGTTCTCTTCCTGCTTTAGGAGGAAGCAAAAGGAGTTGGGTTCTCTGCCTTGCCGGGTGTGGCAAAAAGGAGGTGTTTTTGTGAGGGCTTCTCTGCCTAGCTGTGGGGGCTAAAGGAGAATCACGTTGGTAGTGAAATACTCAGAGGGCGTCTCCGAGGAGTGGACGTAGGTTGAGTTGACCGAACCACTATAAACCCTTGTGTTCTTATTTTTACTGCTTCCACATTTATTTTCTTCCGCAGTTATTTTGGGTGGTGATTTGGTTTGAGATAATCGTTCTTTCTGCTTAAAGAAAATTTTAAATACTAATTCACCCCCCCCCCCCCCGAAATACTCCCCCCCCCCCCCCTTGATTAGCCTTGGGCCAGTTCTATAGGGCTTAACATCCCTAACAAACTTTCAAGTAGTATCAGAGCGGGATTCATAAAAACTAAGTTTGAAAACTTTTTGAATTTTGATCCATGGCTAACTTTGTGAATCGTAATAGACGGGAAGGGTATTCTATTACCCGACCACCTTTGTTTGATAATATCTCATTTGATTTTTGGAAAACTCACATGTCTACTTTTTTACAATCTACTGATTATCATATGTGGATTCTTGTTAGGGATGGTTACACACCTCCAACTGGTAAACTTAACGGCATTACTGTTCCACTTTCTTTTATTGAATGGACTTTAGATGATAGAGATTTGTCTCAATTAAATGCAAAATGTCTTAATTGCTTTTCCTGTGCTTTAAAATCAGAAGACTACATGCATGTTTCCACTTGCAAAACTGGTAAAGAAATTTGGGATAAATCGTGTATCACTTATGAAGGCACTAATGAAGTTAAACAATCCCGTTTGAATATTCTTTTGCATGACCACAAACTTTTTCGTATGAAACCTTCTGAATCTATTTTTGTCATGTATACAAGGTTTGCTCAGATTGTTACTTCATTGCATGCTTTAGGAAGAGAACTTTTTAACTTTGAAAAAGTAAATAAGATTTTAAGATGCTTGCCTTCGTCGTTTGATGCTAAAATCACTGCTATAACTAAATCTAAGGATTTAAACACCTATTCGATTGACAACTTACTTGGCTCACTCATTGCTTACGAGCAAGGAGTGAATCAAAGAAATCTTGATACAGGTGAGAAGAAGAAGGAGAAAATGGTGGCACTGAAGGCACACAAATCAGATTCTGACTCTTTCGAGTCTGAAAGCGAGGAATTTGACTTAATCACAAGGTAATTCAAAAGATTTCTAAGGAAGAAGAAAAAGTATCATTGGAGAAAAGGTAAGGATAATAAATATTCTAAGGGATCTTTTGATGTTATCTGTTATGAATGCAGGAAGCCCGGACATGTGAAAGCTGATTGTTCTACACTTAAGACGCACACAAGTAAGGAAAAGAGTGAGGAGAAATCCAAATTCAAAAAAGACAAGAAGAGACTTCAAAAAGTATGTTGGGCCGATTCTGCATCGGATTCATCAGAGACAGAAATAGAAGATTAGACAACAAAATTATGCTTGATGGCATACGATAATCTTGATCAAGAAGAGGTATGTGAGCTTTCCTACGATCAACTTCTTGAAGTTTCTGAAAAAATTCATGCATCATATAGGAAACTCAAGAAAACACATGCAATCTTAAAATTGGAATTTTTGGTGTTACAAAAAGAGAATGCAATTATGACTAAAGATCATTCTACAATTGATTCAAATCATATGGCTCTACTTGATGAATTTGATGAGTTGAACAAAAAACATTGTGAATTAATTGAAGAGCATGAGTCACTAAAAGTCACACACACCTCACTTGATTATGACTTTAAGAAGTCTAAAGAGATGGAGAAATATTTGAGGATTGAGAATGAAGTCTTAAAAAGCATAAATTTGAAGATTCAAAATGAATTAGATATATGTAAGAAAACTAGGATGACACCTACTTTTGATCAAAAGCCAAAACCTAGGAACAGGCATTATAACTCAAACCACTTAAGAAACCCTTTTCCTGGAGTTAGATATTTTTCCTGTGGCATGCTAGGACACATCTAACACACTTGTACAGTTTACCATAGTACACATTGGGTGTGGAGACCTAAGTTACATAATCCACAGCATACCACACATGTATTGCATTCTACGTTTCATAAGAAGGGACCCAAACCTATTTGGGTTCCTATATCTGACATTTAATAATCTTGCAGGAGGGCTCTCACAAAAGGCCTCGTGAGAGTATGTGGCACCTTGACAGTGGATGCTCTAGACATATGACTGGTGATGCCAATCAGTTTGTTTTGCTGGAGTCCAGGACTGAAGGCAAGGTTACTCTTGGAGACAACACCACCAGAAAGGTGGTAGGCTCATGTATAATTGGTAATTCCAAGAATCTTATGATTGAAAATATTTTGCTTGTAGATGGATTGAAGCACAACCTGCTGGGCATCAGTCAACTTTGTGACAAGGGCTTCATCGTACAATTCTTTGCAAATTTATGTATTGTAAGTTTAAGTAACAACACTATTTTGCAGGGAAAGAGGATCAACAACATCTACATGCTTGATTTAAATAACATTGAATGTGTTGCTTCATTTTGCTTAAAAATAGTGGTTGGTGATTCATGGTTGTGGCCCAGAGACTATGTATGCATATAGAAAACCCTTATGAAAGTGACCCAAAGACCTAGTTAGAGGTGTCCCCAATCAAGTTTTCAAAAGATCACCTTTGTGATGCTGTCAACAGGAAAGCAAGTCCACTCCACTTTCACCTCATTAAGGAATTAGCACTCTAGACCTTTAGAAGTCCTTCACAATGGATTTGTTTGGACCATTAGCACTGCCAGCTTGGGAGGGAAAGTCCATGGTTTGGTAATTGTTGATGACTACTCGAGGTTCCTTGGATTAGTTTCTTTCACATTAACATGAAGTCTTTTGAGGAGTTTAGAACATTTTCTACTTGGATTCAGAAAAAGCTAGGTTGTGAGATCTTGACCATCCATAGTGATCATGGAGGAGAGTTTGAGAATGAAAGGTTTGGAGATTTTTTTTTGAGGACAAGGGGATTAGCCCAACTTCTCAGCTCCTAGGACCCCTCAGCAGAATGGGGTAGCTGAAAGGAGACTGGAACCTTGGTGAAAGCCGCTAGAGCCATGCTTGCTGAGTATTCACTTCCAAAATAATTTGGGCTGAGCGGTAAACCAGCATTGTTATGTGTTGAATAGGGTGAATGTTTGAGCACCAACCTAGATAAGACACCTATGAGATCCTTAAGGTAGGACACCACTCTTTCCACTGCATGTCTTTGGTTGTAAGGTTTTCATTCACAATAATGGGAAGTCTCACTTGGCAAATTTGATACCTAAATCTGATGAAGGAGTGTTCTTGGGATATTCTAGTGTTGGGAAGTCTTTTAGAGTGTTTAACAAAGAGGACTTTGATGTGGAGAGAGACTATACATGTAGTATTTAATGAGTCTGATCCTAAAAGCCTAGAGTTGAGGATGATGATGATGTTGGACGAGGTTACCATGGAGTATAAAATTTGGAGAAGGGAAATTGGTCACCAAAGCATTGAAGGAGTAGGAAATGTCACCCAAGGAGTAGAAAATATATATTTGGAGGAAAAGGATTGGATCTTCTCACACCTTGTCTAGAGATTGGACGATACTATATAAGTCACCCCAAGGATTTGATCTTAGGAACCTTCTGATGGAGTATAGGACTAGACATGGATTAGAAGGAAGGTGAACCATTCTACCTTTATCTCAATGACTGATACCACAACAATTAATCCCCTTACTGATGAGTTTTGGATTTTAGCCATGCAGGAGGAGTTGAACAATTGTTTAGGAATGAAGTTTGGGAGCTTGTGAAGAACCTAAGGGACAAAGTGTAGTTGGGACAAAGTGGGTGTTTAAGACAAGTGAATGATTCAGGAGTGGTGGTTAGGAACAAAGGAAGATTGGTGGCTAAGGGTATACCAATATAGAAGGGATGAGATTTTGAGGAGACATTTGACCTGTAGACTAGATTGAAGCCATTAGAGTGCTATTAGCTTTGCCTTTTAAAGGATTTAAGCTTTATCAAATGGATGTCAAGAGTGCCTTTTTGAATGGGAAATAAAAGAGGATGTGTTTGTAGAACAATCCCCCAGGTTTTGAGAGTTTCCAATTTTCAAATCATGTTTTTAATTAAAAAGGGCTTTGTATGGTTTAAAAGCAGGCACTAAGAGCTTGAGTATGAGAGGCTTAGCACATTCTTATTAAGAAAGGGAGTTTTTTTAAGGGAGAGCGTAGAACAACCCTTTTTCTTAGAGAATTGGAGATGAATTTGCTCATTGTTTTAGATTTTATGTGGATGGATATACGTTAGAGATGAGTTCTCTAAGACAATGAGTAGAGAGTTTGAGATGACTATGATAGGAGAGTTGCCCTACTTTTTGGGGTTTAGCATAAAACAATTGGATGATGGAACCTTTCTTAATCAAACAAAATACATAAAGGACATTTTGAAAAAGTATGAGATGGATAAATCTAAGCCAATTAATACTCCCATGACTTCTAGTGTTCCATTGGATAAGGACCAAAGTGGTAAGTCTGTTGATCAGAAGAAGTACAGAGGCATGATTGGATCTTTACTCTACTTGACTGCGAGCTGACCCGACATAATGTTCAGTGTATGCCTTTGTGCTAGATTTCAAGCCGACCCTAAGGAATCCCACCTGACTACTGTTAAGAGAATTTTTATATATCTTTTTGGGACCCAAAGCTTAGGGATTTGGTATCCTAGACACAGCACTTCTTTTGAGATTATTGGTTTTTCTGACTCTGATTTTGTAGGATGCAAGGTGGATAGAAAAAGTACTTTAGGAACTTGTCAATTCATAGGATAATCTTTGGTCTCATGGTCTAGTAGGAAGCAAAATTCTATTGCACTTTCCACTGCTGAAGCTGAGTATATTGCTCTTGGAAGTTGTGTGGCCCAAGTCCTTTGATTGAAACAACAGGTATTGGATTTAGGATTACTTGTAGGCACCATCGCAATCTTTTGTGATAACACTAGTGTCATATGCATCTCTAAGAATCCTATCCAACATTCAAGGATTAAGCACATTGACATTAGGCATCACTTCATTATTAGAGATCATGTGACTAAGGGAGACATTGAGTTACACCATGTGACAAATGAAAATCAACTGGCTGACATCTTTACTAAATCACTGGCCTTTGACACTTTCAGCTTATTAAGGACCAAATTGGGTGTGATTGACGTAACTGCATAAACTTGATCTTCTATTTTTTTTAGTTGCTTTTCCTTTTTGCTCTTTGTTTTCTTTACTTTTTACTCTTAGTTTTTTTGATTTGGTTTACTTTCTTTTTGGTTGCTTTTCTTTCTTAAATTTAGCTTTCAAAATCATTGCTGAAATGATATCGTATGCATTGTCCTTGCTTTTAAGAATTTGTAGTCAATGTTTTACATCTCTTAATCTATTAGATGGTAAAAATATTTCGTTGATTGTGTCTCTTTCTCTAACCTATTTTAGTGTCATAGTTTTCTTTTCTAATCAAAAATCTATTTCAAATTAAAGATTGTGTATGAAATTTAGATCCTTTCTAAATTCGCTTAAGCAAATCTATCTTGTATTTATAATGCTTAAAGTTTTTTTGTCACATCAAGATTCCTCGTTACTCTTGTCATTGGTTAATTGATTCTGTTTTGTGGATAGTTATTCTCTATGTTAGAGAGAGATCCCCTATTCTCTATTATCTAGAAGATATACTCACAACTAAGAATCCTTTTTAAGAGTTATAAAAGAGAATGGAGCTTGCAAAAAAAAATTTTGGTCAATGATGCCAACAAAAGATGCGCAATGACGCCAAATTGGAAAAATTATATATCAAAAAGTAAAAGATGTGCAAAGCACCAATCAATTGACAAGAGGCATAAAATGAGCCCACTAAAAAGAAATCTCCTCTCTCTTTTTAAATCTTTTAAAAACTTAGAAGTTTTCATGTATCAAAGGCTTGATTTTGATTGTTTTGCGATTGTGACAAATTTACTTTGGTTTATTATTCTATAAGATATTTTTTCTTAAACCAAGTGATGAATGGATTCTTTTTTCTCATATCCAATTGATTTTTTGAGTTAGGTCATTGATTTCAAAAGACGATTATACCCTAAGAGAAATTCCGAGCTAATAGTAACCATGATCGAATATTCTACCATTCTTTGGATTGTTGATGTTTTTAACTCATTAACTCACAAATTTTTAAAATCAATCACATGGAATACTACATCATCTTCATGCCTTGGTAAAAAAAAATAAAAAAGGGTGTCTTGTGGTTTGCTTTAGTTCTTAATTCCCTCCTTTTTGAGATGTCAAAAGCGGGAGTAGTTTTAGGATGTTTTTTGCACTTTTGATTCTATGTGTTACATTACTGTTTTTTAGTTATTTGTTGTAGTGTTTTGCCATCATCAAAAAGGGGGACATTGTTGCAAATTCAGGTCCATGAACTATGTTTTGATGATTAGCAAATGCTCATACTTGTCTTGGACTGCCTTTTACTACTGACTTTTTCAGGAATCAAAGAACGGACGGAAAAATGGAGACAGCTCAAGAATGGGTAGATTAGGGTTGAGTTAGTCTGTAATTTTATTTTTCCTTCTTGAGTCAATTGTAATATTTGGTGTGACTGATGCAAAGTAACCCTACACACACACTTGAGAGATTTAGAACTTGTGTTTTTTACTCACATCGTTCCGGACGATATTTATATCATCTTGGACGATATTTTCTAATCAGGCTTTCTTGTTAAGGTAGCCGTAATTAACTGATCGGACTGGACGATACTTGCATCGGCCAGGATGATATGCTTAATACAGAAAGAATTTGTCTACATAATCAATTTAGGTATTCTATATTTTTGGTAATTGGTCAGGATGATCGTAAGATCGGTCTGGACAATATCACACAATTATGCCTAAATTAATCCAGGAATCAAGGAAGTAATTAAGGATAATTGATACGATCATATCATCCTGGATGATCTCAAGATCGACCATGACGATCAATTCTAAAATCTTTAGTCACTTCTGGATGATAAATATCGGCCAGCACAAATTTAGGGCGATGTGCTGGACGATCACTATCGGCCAGATCAAATTCTGGGCGATGCTCTGGATGATTTTCCTCTAATTTGAACTGATTGGCCAGGATGATCGTGAGATCGTCCGGGATGATCAAGCAAATTTTCAATCATCCAGTTTGCATTTAGGGCGATGCTCTGGCCGATCCTATGAGATTTGTACTGATCGGCCAAGATGATATTTATAAAGTTTGCAACTTACAATTAATGAGTCCCTTTGAAGCTCTTCTATTTAGGAGCTCTTGTTCAATGTTTTTGAACATTTTTGGCTGCTGTCTTGACCTAAGAAAACCTAAAGGAGAGAGCGAGAGGGAGAGAGAGAGAGGATCTTGTGAGGGGGAGCTTATGAGGGGATTCACTAGGGTTGCTCTAAGCATTGTTCCACTTCTTCTTCCCTAGAGTCTCTTGTCCTTGGAAGGGTTGGGAGAGGTAAGTTTTAGCAAGTGATCGTGGTTGTCTGCCTGCTTCAGGAGGAAGCAAAAGGAGTTGGGTTCTCTGCCTTGCCGGGTGTGGCAAAAAGAAGGTGTTTTTTTTGAGGGCTTCTCCTCCTACTTGTGGGGACTAAAGGAGAGTCACGTTGGTAGTGCAATACTCAGAGGGCGCCTCCGGGGAGTGGATGTAGGTCGAGTTGACCGACCACTATAAACCCTTATGTTCTTATTTTTACTGCTTCCTCATTTATTTTCTTCCGCACTTATTTTTGGTGATGATTTGGTTTAAGATAATCATTCTTTTTGCTTAAGAAAATTTTAAATACCAATTCACCCCCCCCCCCCTCTTAGTTAGCCTCGGGCCAGTTCTACAGGGCTTAATATCCCTAACGAACTTTCAAAGAAATGGCTCTTAGATTTTCTTATAAAATGTGGTTCAATTTAAGATGTAAGAAGAGCCTTTGGTCTATGTTCATGATCTCTAAATATTGTGTTGGAAAACATCTTCTTAACTACCTTTTCAAAAAGGTGATTACTTCAAGTGGAAGAGGCTTTATTCCATTAAATGGGATGCTAAAAATTTCATTCAATGGGGATTGGGGCAGGGAGAAGTCTTTCTTTGACAATATAATTGGTTAGGTTTTTCTTCAATTGATTCTTTGCTCAACACTCGTACTACTACTTCTTGTAAAGTTTTTCATTTTATTCATGATAGAACTTGGAATGCGGATTATCTTACTGATTTTGTTCTTGATTTTGTCATCAATATTATCCTCAAAGCTCCTTTACAACTTGATCAGGAAGATTCTATCTTTTTTACCAATTCTAATGATGGTAGCTTTGTGCTCAAAATGGTTTGGAATTCTATTAGGATTGTTCACCCTTATTCGCAAATTTTATCTTCCATTTGGAAAAAAGGTATTCTAATTTCTTATTATATATTATTTTGGCATATTTATAATAATTACATGCATGTTGATGCTACCTTGAGGAAAAATAGTTTTTATATTGTATCCAAATGTCAATGTTGTTATCATATTGAAAATTTGATTCTTATCTTTGCTAATGGTCCCATTGCTCTTAAAGTTTGGTTATATTTTGACAATATTTTGGTTTTCCAATTTTGTAAGATGTATACCAACATTATTAGTGTCATACATGATTGGATTGTCCCTACTAAGAAGCATATTCATAAAATTTTATCCATTATTATCTGTGGTTTTTGTAGAAAAGTAGGAATAAGGTAAAGCATGAAAAAATTACTATGAATGCCTCAACCATTATTATCAGGATTAAAGACAAAGTGAGGTAATTATACTTAGCTAATTTGATTAATTTTAGTTATTTTAAAAACTATTCTCATATGGGTAAATTTTTTGGTATTCCTGTTGAGCATTTTGCCCATTCTTCTTAAGACATTCTGGTTAAGTGGATTACCCATTGTGGGATGTTACAAATTCAATACTAACAATTCTTACTAAAATGAGAAAGTAGGTTGTGGTGGCCTTATTAAAGATTCTTTCGGTCATGTACAACCGCTTTTGCAAGGCCTTTAGATGCTAGTACTATTTTGATGGCTGAAATTAAGGACTTAAAGTATGAGTTACATTTATGTTTTTCCTTAGAGATTACTAATGTTTGGATTGCGATGGATGATATGCTTGAGATTCATTACATTACTGATTATTGTATTATGAATCCTTCTCATTTCTATATCATTAGAGAGATTAAACAGTTATTGGGCCTTATCAATTATTCTATATCTCACATTTGTAGGGAAGGTAATGCTGCTGCTGATTTTCTAGCTGATTTAGGTTACAATTTGAGAGATTTTTGGAATATGTGGAGTCTTCTATGCTGACCAAATTATTGGGTTTAACTAGACTTGATCGTATTGGTATACCTTATGTCAGATCTTCTTCATTTTATTTCTGCTGGATTGGTTTTTTACATCTGTTGTGTTCTTTCGTATGAAGCTAATTTATTGTGTTAGTGTTTTACTACTGTGATGCTGCTATTCTTCCCTTAGCAATGATTGGAATCATTCTATTATTGATTTCACCCCATCCTACTGCTCTCTTTTCCTTTGGTGGAATATGTTGGGTTGCTTGGCTGGGTTTCTCCCTTTTCTTCATTTCATGAACTTTTTTGGTTATGTTAATTGGTTCGATTGGGGGGGGGGGGGGGGGGGGGGGGGTGGGGGGGGGGGGGGGGGGGGGGGGGGGGGGGGGGGGGGGGTGGAATTATTGGCCTTCTATCCAATTTTTCTCCATATGGGTTTGAGGGGATGATTATACTGGCCTATTGGGTTTCATGTTTTTTGCTTCTTTTGTTTACCCTCTCTCTTCCCTGAAGTGGATTTAGAGCTAAATTTGAGTGGGATGTTTGGCTCTGTTACTCTTTTATGGGGTTTATGGATTATGTTGGCTATTTTGGATGTTTGTATGGATCTTTTTTTCATTTGGGGTTGCTACTGTATGTCATTCTATTTCTGTGCCACCTCGGGTGTCTTGTGCTACTTTGGATCGGCTTGCCTTGGGAATAGATTTGAGTGGAAGTTGGGGTTATCTCATGATGGTGTAGATACTACACATATGAGCTAATATCCAACTGATGACTTTAGTTATGTGGACATATTGGTCTCATTTAATAATATTATGATCGATGTTTCTTTAATTATTTGGGATCTTTTCCTTCGTGTCTTAATTTTTAGTCCTTTTTTGTTTTGGTTTGTTAAATATTGGGTTCATTACTGTAGTTATCATAGCCCATTTATTTTATTATCTAGTTTCTTTAATATTTTATTGAGTGTTCTTACAGGCCTATCATTCAGGTTTTTGGAGTCTCGTTCTCATTTTGTGTAGAATTCTTTTTTGGTTGGGAAGACGGTGCTGATTACGTTCATTTATTCCCTTCCCTTTTGGGTTTTTAGAATGTTATTAGGTTGCCTTTTTGTTGTTCTTAGTTGGGAAATCTGGCTATTAGGTTCTTTTTTGTCTTCTATTATATCTCGTTGGAGTAGTAGCGAGCTAGAGGTCCCTTTAAGGACCTTGTATCTCTTTTTTAAGATTAAAACATAGGACTGTTAATGGGTTTTAATAAAAAAAAAAGCTAGAGGTGCTGATGGGGTGGAAATGATTCTAGCCATTTTATCCATTGTAAAATGGAACGGATGGCCATGATTGAATCCCACAATTTTGAGTGGAATTGGGAGATCAAATGGAATGCATGAACAATGGAACTATCATTATTAAAATCAACTAAAAGAAATGAATGGTGAGTATTTTATTTTCCTCGTGATATAACTAAAAACCTTAGGTTCTTTTTTAGTTCCAAACTTTAAATATATAGGTTTAAATGAGATATGATTTTAAATAGAGATTAACAATGATTGAATCAAGAGTGGGGAATATTTCTTAAGGCCATTCATACTTTAGGTAAGAACCTATTTAAAATTATATATGGATACCTAGGGTTAGGATTTTACATTAACACAAATGGTCTTAGGGAGAGATTGATGGTTATTTATTATCCTTGTGAGCTCTACATCAACTTTAAACCAAACATGTTGAATCCAAAATTACTGTAGAATTTAAGCTTCAATGCCATAATGGTAGTTTTTGGCACCATTATACTCTCAAGACGAGCACCAAAGTGCTCTAGTTCAAATTGAAAATCAAAATTTTATTTTAAAATACATTTCCATATTTTAGGCTTTTAGAATTAAATTCCCCATATATAGAAATAACTATTATATTAGATCCCATTTTAATTTTAGCCTTATCTTCCTCCTTTAAGATAGTAGAAGCTTGACTGACTCAACTTCCTTAGGCTCTCTAATCATAACTTTATTATTCTTTTCTTTATCAAGAGCTACCAAAAGGCTTACTAATCACATATTCAGTATATCCCTAATTTGAATTAGATAAATATTCCTTAGGTATTACAACTAACTCACTTTTAATATTTTTCTCGAGCCATTCTATAAAAGTTAAGCAATCTTTAAATTCATGATTGATCATCATATGGGTTGGGTTACCCAATTTATTGACATCTTTTGGCCCCAAATGATCTGGAAGTTTAAACTCATGCTTTTTCAAAAGGTTTTTTAAGATCTTTTTAATAGATTCCTTTTTAAATGGATAAGTTTTACTTTTAAGTGATTCAAATCTCTCCCTTTTCTCCTTTGGAGTGAGATATGATTGAGATCTAAACTGTTGATCATTATGTAATATATTGAACTACTAATACCTAGTAGCTCACTTAAATTTTTAACTTGAATCTGCATCAACTACTTACCCTTATCAATTGCATACATTGATCCTAATTTCTTTTCTTGTAGTTTCTATGTCTTCAACTTTTTCGTATATGTTGAAGACTAATATTTTGAGAATGAATGCTATGAAGCTTCCTCTTGAAGATTAGATTCTTTGCTTAATAACTTTTAGAAGTTCTAATTATAAAACCCTTGAGTAGAAAAGTCACTAGACCATGTATATTTTTTATAAGGATATCTATAACATGTTATTCTTATAATTGTGGCTCATATCTCATGCTATGGTTTTTTGCATCTAAGTATATAATCTGATAAGTTTTCACCAATTTTTGTTTTTCCACAACCAAATTCCCTATGGTGATATGGTGTTTTGGTCCTATGAATCTTTTAATAAATATAGTTTCCAACTTATTCAAGGTGTGAACTGATTAATTAGGTTGTTCAACATACCATTTAAATGTGATAGCAAATAGGTTGTTGATAAATTATCTGAATAATAATGCATTACTATCTCCATCATTATAGTAACTAGTTCTAAAATGCACAAGGTGTAGTTTGGGATTGTTGGTGCCATCAATTTTTTAATGAATGTGGTGCAAACCCTTTTGTATAGGGAACTAAGTTAGAATCTTCTGGATATGGTTTACCCCTTAGAATAGATGAAGTGTACAAAGACTGAGTTAACGCGTATATAACATGGTGTTCTACCATTTGCGTTATGTCAAGTACTAAGTCAATTCCTTTTCTATCTTGACTAGTTTATTTTCAGATCATTATTTATTAAATTCTTTAGCTTTGTTCATCTTCATTAACTCATCAAGCAGCGAATTGATCAATGCATCTGATATAGGAGATCCTTTACTCTACATGAACCATCATAGCTATCATCTCTTTTATTTTCTTTTCCATCCTTATAATATGTTCCTACTTTTGGTTTAATTATTATATGAGTGGTTGAGTTAAATCTTTTATATCACCATCATCCACTTCAACATCTATGCATTTTTCTTTGCCTTTAGCTTTTTCTTTTTCTTTTTACAAAGATGAATGAGTTTCTACCATATTAATACTCCTAGGCATTCTTTATCTTACAAATTTATTCATGCCTTCTCTACGTCTTCTTATTCATTTATATAATAGTCTCCTTTAAATGATCCATCATTTCCTCAATTTATCATGTTGCTACATTATGCAGGTTGATTGACGTATACTCTCTAACATATGAGAATTCATCTATAGCTTTTCCTTTTTTTTCTTCTTTCCTCCGATGCATTATTTTTACGAGCAATGAATGTAGTCAAAGTGGCTACCATTTTAGGTTGCCAAACCTTTTTCTTTATAGATAATAAGGCTAGCCAATTTCTTAATTTTAACTCCTATCAAAACAAGAAGATGATTAACTATCTTATAAAAGATGCGAATTAACTCTTGGTGAATGATGACCCAAAGAGAAACTAGAAGTTCTAACTATAAATTTTTAAGATTTATTAGAAGATGATGTATTTGATTATACCCTCGTCAGGCTAAGCACCATATCAAAGAGACTTGATAGAAGACGAAGTAGATATGTGATTTTGCCTACTCTGATTACTAAATTAACTACGATGAGGTAATTCATTCCTCAATGTTAGTCACTTATTATAAGAAGTTTGTGACCTTAAAATGTCACTTTTCACTTTACAGGACGTGAAACTACTTTTTAGTAACTTTCACATCCTTAATATCCTTGAAAAGTTTGGTCTTCGATTATGTAACTAGAAACATAATTATGGATCAATTCATCTAGCAATGATTTAATCTTCCTATTTCCTAAAAAAAAAAAAAAGATGGAAGAAATGGTTATTTGGAGAATAGATGAGGAAGAGTTAGCAATTCTTATGATGTTTCTCTTACTTCTGTTGCAAACAATGGATGGAAATTACTTCCACCCAACATTAAATATTTTTCATTAACTTCGAGCCTTTTAGGATTTGTTTTAATGTTGCCTTAGTTGTAAAAATCATCAGTATTTCTTCCTCTAATAGCTTAGCCTTCTTAGCTTTCCATCTCAGATGATAGTTCTTATTTCAGCGTAGAGATTAAGTAATTTTATTAGCAGCTAAGGATTTTCCAAACTCAAACTTTTCGTATGGAGAACAAACATTATTTGTTAGTTTTTGATTGATATCAAATTGTGGGAGCATCATTCTAATGAAGATGGAGGGTTTTTTTAGCTATAATAGTGGCTATAAATATATTCCTAATCATGGCGTCCACAATTGGTATAACTTTAGACTTGGGAGTAACAAATTGTAGTTGGTATTCATAACCATATTTTCTATTTCAGATTCAAGTTTGATCATATTAGCTTGATTAGAGGTTTGTCTAAAAGAGATATTCAAGTTATCAAAAACTTTGAAAATTAGTTCACTAACCATTTCTTTCTTTAATTGGATTAGAGTTATGTATCAGTTACTAAACTCACTGATTCCAAATTATATATTGAATTAGTAGAATATATTGAACTGAGTTTATTTATTCCTCAAAGTAAGTTTTAAATGATCTACGATGGAGGGTGATATGGTTTTGATTATGGACCATATCCATATAATATAACAAAGCTACACAAAGAAATACAACTGTAATGTACTATCCAAGGCTAGGATATTAAATAACTCTTGAGTTTGGATTTAAATTGATTGTCAATGGAAATTTCTAATTGAGTTTGAAAATTGATTAGTGTTTTATTTTGAAAAGGTTGAAATTGGATTTTGAGATAATTTATTGAAATTTAATTTAAAGGATTTAAAATTGATAATTGGAATGTTTATCACTTTCATCAAAAGATGAATGGATGACAAGAATAATGCAAGAAGGTAGCTTAATTCATTGCAAAAGATAATATATAACTAATTTAAAGTCTAATATCCACTAATGATAGTAAGTATGCCTATTCCCCAATGGAGTGTTTAGAAGTGATATGTATGTATGGAAAAGGTCTTTATATGCTTCAGAGTACATTCCAGAGGTTTCAATACTTACTAAAAAATGGGAGTTCATGAAGGTTGTTAAACCTTTAAGAATAGGACCGTGGCTAACCAATAGGGGGGGGGGGGGGCGGAATTAGTAAATTAAAAATTTCAGCTGAATAAGTAAATTAAAAATTTCTTCAAACATAAATAAAAAAACCCTTATTAAAACTTTTTCAACATCTTAAAACTAATAAAATATTTTACTTTATGTGGAAGCAAAGTCATTTCACAACAATAGACAATTAGACATTTTCAACCACACAATTATCACAAAAAATAATGTGTAAAAAATAAAACCAAGAACAAATGCCCTAGAAATTTATTGTGGTTCGGTTAATACGACCTACATCCACTCCCCGAAGACTCCCTCTCCAAGTATTACTCTAAAATCTTTAGTGACTCTCCTTTAGCCCCCATAGTTAGGCAAAGAAGCCCTTACAAATCTTGAGATTTTCCTGTAGAATTAGTACAAAATAGTCCTTTTAACTAGTACGATCAACATTACCATGTATGATCAGTTCAAGTAATGTATAGATCATTTAGTATAATTTCACGATCATCCAAGATGAATAGTTTATGATACTATATTGATCGTCCAATACAATATGGGATGATGGGTAGTGATTTATATATCATCCAGCACATTTCTTGGGATGTCCAATATGATCTCCTGTACGATTAAAAGAAAATTATAGTATTCATCTTGGGCAATAGGGATCATCCCATAAAATATCAAAGATAGTTGAGGCTGATCATCGTATATCATCTTGTATGATTTGATCGAGAAATCTATCCATAATTAGTCCCCTAATCATAAGATCAATGTAGGCATAACTATCATAGATTGTCCAGTATGATGTATAAATGATTAGAATAAAATTTGAATATTAAAATCTTGCCAAAATAATGATTGGCGACTATTTTCATGATAATAACTAATCATCCTGGAAGATTTAAATCATCCAGTATAATTAATTTGATGAGCTGATCATACAGTACTATATAAATTATGTATTATGATGAGTTCAAAATTTAAACTTCTAGTTTTGACTCTATCTCATTCCACCTGAGTGTGTGTGTATATAGTCACCAAGCTAGCATACAACCTTATAAGACTTGACTCAATAAATAAAAAATACATCAATAAATATTACAAAAATTCTTATAACATAACCTATTATATCCAACCTTGAGCCTTGAATCTTCGTTGGATGGTGCATGATGTTCTTGAAATATTAGCGCGTACACACATATAAATATACATTATAAATACAAGTAGACATAAGGATGTGAGCCAAAATATTTGTTATCATTAAAAATATAAACTTGTGATCTCGAGTTACAATAATCTCCCCTTTTTTTATGATGGAAAATATTACTATTTGAATTCGAAAATTTAAAAATATTTTTCCTAATCTCTCCCTCATAAGATAATTATATTAAAAATAGGGGAAAGTAAAAAGTTTTTTTTTAAAATAAAAAAAAAAGTATTTATAATCTACATAACAGATAAACTAATACAAATACAAGATGAATATATGCAATTTAAACTCAAATACAACCAATCAAATACATTCTCCCCTTTGACATTATTAAAAAGAAGAGAAACACACAAAAAACAAAATGGAACATATATAACAAACTAAAGATCATACAGAGTCTGATCAGGTGGAGGTGGCGGTGATGGTGATGTTTCAAAAGAATCAAATACTTTCAACAAATTTTGTTAGAATGAAAAAGTTACCTCTGGATTTTATTAAAAAGCTTAGTAAGAAATATATTAACCTCACTTAAACCAAAAAAAAGTTTTTGTTAACCCTCCTCAAGCTCCCTATAGGCTAAATTCTTTTTAAATAAAAATCTAAATAAAAAAGAAATTAGAGAGGGAAGTTTAATCTTTTTAATCTTCTTATAGAATATATCTTAAGAGAATAGCATTGCAAAGTGATGAATTAGAAATCATAATTTTTAAACTCAAGTATGGAGGGTATCAATTGTCTCTTGGATTTGTCTAAGATTTAAAGAATTGATAGGAATGGATGCTAACTTATTGTGGGCTCATTTTGTACCTATTTATCAAAATTTTTGTATTATTTATGCATCTTTTTATTTTTTTAATACACTTTGTGCTTCTTGCATTATTTGGCATACATTGCACATCTTCTCATTTTGGGCTTATTCTATGCCTCTTTTCATTTGTTTGCCAACTTGCTTTTTTTCAATTATTTAAAGACTTTCAGTTGTGAGATTATCTTTAGAATATAAGAGGAGAGGAACTCACTCTCTTTAATAGGGAAGAGGAAACCATACATCAAAACTTGATCCATCTGATATAGACAGACAACGTAAGTAAGAAAATTTGAAATAGATTCATTAATTTTTAAAAATATTCAAATGAGATAGAGAACTGTAGTAAGATGAAATATATTTTTTTTTCTTGGTTTAATTTTTAATTTGAAATAGTTTTTTATTCAAAAAAACAATTACACAACTCAAGGAGTTAGAGAAAGAGGGATAATCATCAATTTTTCTTCTTGTAGCTATTTTAGAGAAGTCAATAATTACTTACAAAAAAATTTTAAGTAAAAGGAGATAAAATTTTCATTTTAAGAAGAATATGTGATTAAAGAGAAGGATTTGATTCTCTTATACAAATACAATGTTAGATGTGATTTATGTGTGTTGATCATAGAGTGATTTCAAAAACATACATAGAAAATAAAATAAAAAATTACAAATATAAATAACTTGCTATAAATTGAAACATTAAAAAAACTCTAAAAAATAAAAATAGTCATCGTCAACAAAAACAAAATAAAGAACATATACATATTTATTAGCTATAACACATATAAATACACAAACAAAATATTATACCTCATTATCTTGCTCCTGGTCTGATGATTCAGAAGCTAGATCTGCCTAGGAGATCTTTTACTTTTTATCATTTTTCCTTATTACAATTAACTTATTTTTACCCTTTTATTTTACATAAAGGGTTTTTATATTAGGGCACTAATTTTTTCATATTTTTGGTCTTCTTACACCTAAAATAAGTAACATCAGAGGAAACATTAACATTCTTAACATTTTACCTTTGTTCCACTTTTGCTGATACTTATGCTTATGCTTTAGTAGACTTTTCATTTGCTTATTATTGATACTAACTTCTTACTCTCATCATCTACTAAGCCGCATTCATCCATGTCTTTAGCTTTTAGAACAATAGTTTCACCTACATCAAAAAGCTTTTGACTAACACTTTGCTCGTGGGCAATGAGTGAGCCAATAAGATTATCAATAGAATAATTATTCAAGTCTTTTGATTCACATATAACACTGACTTTAGCATGAAATTTATCAAGTAAACAATGTAGAATTTTATTGACTTTTTTAAAAATTGAAAGTTCTTTACCTAAAGCTTGTAATGATGTCACAATTTGAGTAAACCTAGTATAAATATCTAAGATTGTATCATAAGGTTTCATGCAAAAAAGTTTATAATTGTGCACAAGAATATTTAACTTAAATAGGTAGTTTATATATGGATATTTATTTAATTGATTTGATTTATTGACTTTTTTTTTATGAAAAACCCATAGAGGGGCCTATGTGTTAATTAAAGAAAAAGGTACACAGTCCTTAAGGGGACCTCAAGCTTTCTACTGCTCATAATAGCTACAATCATAAAAAGAAAGCAAAAACCTACAACCACGAGTTCCCCACTACAGAATAATACAATATATCCTAGGTACAATTTAGAGTGCTCAAGCACAAGCACCCAAAAAAGGAGCAAACCAAAAATACTTCAAAAAGCTCTAACCAACCATCCTCAATTCCAAATCTTAATGCATCAACATCAAAAGGTTCCTGCTAAAATTCTGATATGCACAAGGGACATAACAATAATATATATAAAGGTTAATGATAAAAAGATTAAACCTAGAATAAACAGAACACTAAATCCCATAAGCATAATATACCAACCAATGATCACAATATAACCCAAATAGAACCACATTAAAAAGGTAACCACCATTATCCATAATAAAAAAATCAAACAACCCAATGAGTGAGAGACCGCATATAACTAGCCCACCCAGAGCAATCACCAAAATAAATAGTAAAATAATTGAAATACCCACAGCCACCATAACCTCCATAAAAACCAAGCCCACCCAGGATATAGAAAAGAATAGTAGAAGAATTAGTACAATAATCTGCATGAAGACAACCACCAAAATGCATGTAAAACTCTAGATACTCATGACCAACACCAGCACAAAATGATCCATGAACAATCAGCCCTACTAGGCACGTAGGCAGCAAGGCCAAGTCCAACAACCAACTAACAAGAAAATTATCTCACTCATGCCAACCAAGGTGATGATTCAACACACCCAGCAACCAAATGGATAACAATAGCAAAACCCCAGGTAGTAAATAACCACATTGAATAAATAACCCAAACAACAACTAATGAATATTCCAACTAGCAGGTATCAAAAATCTCATTGACATCATAAAAAGGAAGAAACTAGAACAGCGCCTGCCCAACCAGGTAACCAGAGAGAAAATTCCCACTAAAGTACTACAAAAAATAACACCAATCAATAGAAAAAGAATTCTCTAAAAACCAGACGGTTAACAGTAGCAGCATCTCAAGGTAGATAATAGAAACTTGGAGAAAAGAACCCCAAAAAATAACCAAAGAAACACCCAACCAATAGGGATTAAAAAGCTCAATCCCAACACAGAAAAAAAGAAAGCAAAATAGCTCCTGCCCAACTAAGCAACCAGATAGAAAAATCCAAGTAAAGAACCAAAAAGAATAATTCCAGGCCACCGAAAAAAAAGGAAGCAAGGCCCAAAAACCCACACAGGGACACCACAACAAAAATAACCTAGGTTCTAACATAGGTAACACTAATATGATCAAGTCTAAGAAGCCCTTTCAGATACATCGGAAGGTTAGTCCCAATGAAATCCAAAAAACCTCAAGACCATACCCCCAAGTAACAAGCTAATTAGAACAAACATTACCCTCACTGCAAATATGGTAGAATGAATAATTCAAAAAGAATCAAAAGATTCTTTATCTCCCTAACCATATAAAAAAGGTTAGTATTACAGCCCATATCTTCAGAAGTGTTTGAGAATTGGAATTTATAATTAGAATTAACCTCAACAAACACATTAGTTAAGTTGAGAGAAATACATAACCTTAAATCATAGAGAATAATCAAAGTAGAAGCATGGAAAACATCCCCATTCTAAAGGGGGCCAGCAAAAGCCATAATAAGATTACCATCACTATCTCTGATAAATCCACCACAGCCCATAGTGGAAACAATGCTAAAACCATCGACATTTAGCTTACAGAAAATAATGGGAGGTTTGATCCAAAAGAAAATTCTAGAGGCTTTGGCAATATGATGTTCCTGCCAATTAAGGCCTAAAGCAGAACCCACACAAGGCATAATTATTGTTCCCGCCAAAATCTTCTCTTTAACATTCTGGATAACCTTAAGATGATTCATATGAATACCATTAAAAAGAGAATTATTCCTTTCAAACCATAAATACCATAAAATGAGAGAAGAAATGGCATTTTTATGTACCCTTTAGTCTTAATGTACCAAGCATTAAGCACAGACTTATTGAAACATGTCATCAAAATAAACCCAAGTTTTAGCAGTAATAGGTCCAGAAATAAAAACATGATGCATACTCTTCAAATGGTAACAACATTGGCATTTGGAAAGCAAAAAAAGCCTCTATTAATAAGATTATGATTAGTGGAAATAAATTTATGCAAGATTCTCCAGGCAAAGATGGCCATAGTAGAAGGAATACTCTTATGCCATATCATAGAGAAAATATTCTTTAAATTTTTTCTAGGCCAAAAGGCATGTGAAGCATTTTTCAAATGAAAGCCACCATCTTTAGACAAATCACATAAGATGATATAATTAGAAGCAGTATTGATAGGTAGGTTAAAAATTTGATGAATAATGATATCCTGGATGACTTTAGAAAGTTATTCATAATCTTAACAATTATAAGTAAGAAAAGAATTAACCTTAACAGCCATAATAGAAGAAGTATTCATAATGGAATAAATAGATAGATCATCCAACCAATGATCCTGCCAAAAGAAAATATTACCCTCACCAAGCCCCCAAGAAATGAAAGGCTCAACAGTCCATTTAACCTTACAAAGTCTCTTCCAAACTATAGAATCACCTTGGTTAAAAACACAGTTAGAAGGATGTTTACCAACATAGTAATTAGTAAACATAAAATTAGCCCAAAGGCTCGCTTTAGTATGAAAATTATACCATAGTTTAAAAGAAAAAGCATAAGCTAAGTAATTCATACTTTTAGAACCTAAACCCCGTTAAGCTAAAATGCCACAACATTTGTCCCAAGTAGCTTAGGTAATTTTGGAGTTGCTAGAAGTACCTTTCTAAAAAAATATATTAATAAGTTTATGCACTCTATTACTAACCTCTTTAGTTTTTTTTTTTTTTTTTCTTGAAGAAGTGCAATATGCATTAAGGAGAAAAAGGACTAATTACAAACATCAAAAGAATGACACTCCTCCTTGATTAAATTAGCCATCAAGGGATGAATATCACCAAAAGAGAAACTATCAAAGTAAAAATTATTCTCTAATGCCAATGTAGCACACAAGTTGGCTACCTTATTACATTTCCTATAGGCATGTAAAAAAATAGTTTTATTGAAATCATTCACAAATAAGGAATCTCTTACCGAGCTGAAGTCCATAAGCCCTTTATTCTGCTTTAAAGAATTTTGGATGTATGTAATAACATTGATGTTATCACTCTCCACAATCACCCCTTTATAATCCCGCATCCATCTTTTAACATACTCCTTGACCGAGAGAATAGCTCCCAACTCAAGCTGTGCTATGTCCCAATGAACCATCTTCTTCCCAAACGCAAGGATGAATCTTCCCTCGCAATCCCTGAAAACACCACCAATTCCGGCATTACCAGAACTAGTTAAGGAAGCATCAACATTAATTTTCATCCAGTCTTTTGGTGGAGGGCACCAAGAGATTTGAGACTCCCTAAGGAGGTTAGTGCCCCAGTTAGAAAGAGATGGACTAGTCTTGGTAATGGCCACGGAGAGAGCATTAGCTACAACCACATAGCAAGGAAGTGCAGCTTTGCCGTGTTTATCCTCATTCCTATTTTTCCAAGAGAAGTAAACAATGGTACAATAAATTTGCACACTGCCTAGATTATTTGCTGAAATTCTCTTAAGCTCTTTGAAACAATGGTCCAAGGAATGAAAAATAGGAATGGAGATACCCCAACCAACAATCTTCATAATGATTTCAATCAAATACTTACATTGAACAATAATATGTTCATAGCTCTCCACCATTTGACAACCTCTAGCACAGGAATCATTTCCCGAGAGCTTACGGTTCTTAAGGAAAAGGTTGGTAGGAATAGCAGATTTCCCAAGTCTCCACCAGAACATCTCCACCTTCTTGCTTAACTTGAGTTTATTAAGCCACTTACAATAATCATCATCTCTTAAATTGAACCTACCTCTTAACACATGATCAAAGGCCATGGCAGACACCGTCCTACCGGGACAGAATTTCTGCAATTCCAGCCAATCTTCCCTGCTGGAATCAAACTGAATAAGGCTGAACACCATAACAAGTTCCGGATGAAACACCTCCTGAAGCAACGGAAAATTCCACTGGCCATTCTCCAACATCAGCTACTGAACACAGATTCCCTCCAAGGCAACACAATCAGTAAAGGTAGGCCACTGGTTTATCCGTCTGTCTAGAATCCAGACATCATTCAGCATGTTGATCTCCTCGCCATTGCCTACATTCCATCTAGTAATATTTTTGAGGTGCTTTCCACCATCTAATAAAACCTGCCAAGCCTTAGAAGTGACCTTATTATGAGTACCATTCATGATACTCTTCCCATATTTGGCTTTCATTGCTCTATGAAATAGGGTATTAGGTTTTTGAAGAAAGTTCCACGCCAAATTCGCAATCAACGGCCTAGCTTTCAGCACAGGAGATTGCAAACCCAAACCTCCCATACTTCTCGGCTTGCAAAGATCTTCCCAAGCAACGTAGTGAATACTATGGCTGCCATCAGGTTTATTCCAAATAAAACTTCTACAAAGTTTTTCCATTGTAAGCAAAACTTTCTTAGGGATCAAGGAGTGTGTAACTAAGAAATCGGGCATAGACAAAAGAGAGCTAGTGATAAGAGTAATCTTACCACCCATGGAAAGAAACTTCTTCCCCCAAGCATTAAGCCTATCCATCATATTGATTAAAATATCCTGAAAGTCAGCAGCCCTCAGCCGGTTAAGGGATATCTTTATCCCAAGATAATTCAATTCCTTGACAACTTTGAAGCCCAACACTTTAGCAATCTTCTTTCTCATAGGATTATTAACACTATGGCCGAAAATAATTTGAGATTTGTTAACATTGACCCTTTGCCCTGTCCAATTACAAAAGTCTTCAACAATACCCTTCACCTCTTTGTTATTTCCTTGGAGACATGTGAGAAGATAAGTACGTCATCGGCATACAAAAGGTGAGTAATTCTAGGTCCTCTTGGGGAGATTTGGATGCCAATATTATGGCCCCATTGATAAATGGAATTAGACATCAATTGAGAGCACATGATGTAAAGATACGGGGATAGTGGACATCCTTGACGGAAGCCACTATGAGCCATGATCCACTTGGAATTCCTCCTATTAATGATAATAGAAAACCTGACATCAACAATACATTCCATAATAAGATTAGCATAATTAGAAGGGAAGCCGTACCATTTGAGAACATTTTCAAGAGTTGGCCACCCCATACTATCGTATGCTTGCTCCATATCCAACTTCAAATCCATCATCCCCTTCCTATTTCTGGAAACTTTGAACTTGTGAAAAATCTCCTGAGCCAAAAGATAATGCTCTAAAATAGATCTCCCAGGGATAAAAGCCATTTGCTCCGCAGTAATCAGCTTGGGCATACAAATCTTCAATTTGTTCACTAGCATTGTGGCTACAACCTTATAATTGGTCTGTCAAAGGCTAAAAGGATGATAGTTGGATGGAAGCAAGGGATTCTTCACTTTAGCAATCAACACTATTAAGGTATTTTTCCACTCCTTTCTCATACAACCAGAAGTAAAAAAAAACTATTGATAGCATTCCATAAGTCTTTCCACACTATGTCCCAATAGTACTTGTACAAAGAAGAAGTAAGACCATCCATACCTGGAGATCGATTATTCCCTTGCTGGAAGACCGACTGCTGTAGCTCCATCACCAAAAATTCTGAGCTAAGGGCCAGGATATCCTCATGAATCAGCTTCTGATGTGCCAAGATATCGGGCCAACTCGTGAGTTGACAATCTCTAACTTTCCATTTTGCTTCAAAGTGTTGATGAACACCTTTTCAATCTCCTCATCTTATATTTGCACCACATTATGAATATCTTTAATTTGGTTCACTCTGTTGCCATTTCTCCTAGACATTGCAAAATTGTGAAACAATTGGAATTACTATCACCTTCCTCAAGCCGCCTAGCTTTAGCCCTTTGGTTCCACCATGTTGACAACCCTTTCAAAGTTACATTAAGTTCATGGATTTTACTTCTAAGTAAAATAAGATCATGAGCTGACCAATCACCACCCATAGTTTCCTTATGTTGAAGCTCTAGAATATCCATTTTCAGCTTCTCCTTTAACTCATTTAGATCTTTACATTTGCTCTTACTCCAGAAAAAGAGAGCTTTTAAAGTTCTATTAATCTTCCTTTGAAGAACCATACCTTCCTCTCCAAAATCATTTTTCTTCCAAGAGTGATAAACAATGCTTCTAGCAGCTGGATACAACCTCCAAGTATCCTCAAATCTAATGATTCTAGATATTACACGCACCTGGTCATCCACCTTGAAGGTAATAGGACTATGATCCGAAGCCACCCTAGCAAGATGCCTAGTAGTAGCCAAAGGAAGAAATTGAAGAGCAGCTAAATTCAGAAGACACCTATCCAGCCTCTCCCAAATCCTGGATGTCCCTTCCTTATTATTGCACCAAGTGAACCTTGGTCCAATAATCCCCACATCATGAAAATCACAATTAGTCATAAAACACTTCATATCTCTAGGTCCTTTAGTGAAAAGGAACATTTTACCACCTCTCTTCTCCTCTTTGCTTAGCACACAATTGAAATCTCCCCCAATGATAGAGGGATTAGAACTCACCATGCAGTTACCCAACAAGCTCCAAAGACTTTCCCTCTCCTTGCAACATCTACTGCCATAAACAATAGCAATCCTCCATATCCTCAATCTAGGGATAGATAAATCTCCAACAATCATCTGAGAAGAAGTATCTCTAACCACAAAATTCCCAATCTTCATATTCCACGGTACTAAGATGCCACCAGAAAGGCCCACAACAGGAAAATGAAAATAATCCCAATCCTTACCAATAAGACCATCAACATCCTTCCTACTGATATTAGTAATCTTGGTCTCCATAAGGCCAATGAAAAAAATATCATGATCTATAACCACCTCTTTCAAATACAGAGCAGCCTCCTTCTTCCTAGCCCCTCTGTAATTCCAAAATAAGAGTGAAGACATTAAGCAAGAGCAGGGAAACTCACCCCAGTTAGGGACATCATTCTTCCATCCCTTTTCTTTTTCTTCAATTCAGGATCAACCGGCCCCAAAGATTTCAGCTCCTTGGCAAGTCTGACTCTACCAGAACCACTAATACAGGGCTTAGCATAACTCACAACATCAACATTCATAACTTCCCTCCCCTTGTCCAGTAGCTTAACAGACTCTTCCAGCTTCCCAAGATAATCTGCATCACTGTCTACATTTAAAACAGAAAATGAGTTGTTCAGACAAATTCCTGATTTACTACTTTCTGCCATTATTCCTTTGTCTGCATTAATAGCTAGAATAGAATCCAATTTCTTCATCTGCTCATCAATTTCCTTTCCACTAACATCATGCTCTTGCAAAACAGTCTTCTGATCTGTCTTTCCCAAGCTAGTAGTCCCGCTGACCTTATTAGAATTTTTTACTTCTATAGCCATCTCCTCCTCTAAAAGCCCGTCTGCTCTTAAACTGGACGTGTATCCAAGGCCCATATTCAGCATTAATCACTGCAGACTTAGCCTCCCCTACAGCTTTTCTCACTTCCTCTGTAACAACTTCAGTTTTTTCCAACTCCTGATCTTTGATACCCAGAACCACCTTCTCAGGACACACACTCGCTTCATGCCCCGCTCGACCGCAATGGTAACAAAGAAAATTAATCTTCTCATACTCAACCTGTTGGAAGAATCTACCGGCTAGACCATCAATCCAGACTCCATTAGGAAGTTTCTTTTCCAGGTCGATCTTGACACAGATACGGGCAAATTCTCTTTCCCCACCGAAACATATTCCCATCTAGATACAATGGTGTGCCAAACCAAGAGGAAATTCTTGCAAGACTATCCTTGTCCCAGCAGAACAGAGGTAAGCACGGGAGTCTGGTCCACACCAGAGCTGAAATCCCTTTAAACGAATATGGATCAAAGGCTGGAGACCACCTATCCATGCCGACAATGTATCCATTAACATACCAAGGTCCCCCATTCAAAACTTCTTCCACAGCCTCATTTGTTTTGAAGGAGCAGAGGATCCAATTCATACCAATTGAAGTCATATGAAATCCACCAACTTGTTCCATTGCCTTCTCAAATCAAAGCTGCAGATATAGAAAGGCACGTTACATCCTAGGACATTTATCACAACCGAATGTTTTAGCACATCCGAATTCTTGGCTTCCAAAACTTGATTGAGCTTAACCGCGATTCCATCATCAGAAAGTTCAACTTGCTCATTTTAAAAATCAATTTTAATATGTTTCGGCTTTGACCAAGCTCCAACCACCTCACCAACATCGCCTCGCCCATTAGTATCCAAAGTATTATCCATCAAGATTTTCTCATTCAATAAACCCTTATCAGAGACATTACCATTTCCACTAAATCCGTCATCCTTGGTGATTTGAATATTATCCAAATCGTTCTGAACCAGACGAACCTGATTCATCCCAAAAAAACTTTTAACCTTCAAGACAGTCTCCTTCATCAAAGACGATTCAAGATTGCCCAAATTGAAATCCCTATCAATTTCTACTCTTCCAGCATCATTCCGCCCCAAAGAACCTTCAGTCAAGATATTCTTTCCCTTACCATCAACCACAGTCGGACGGATCACCGATCTCGCCCCTTCTCTGATGACCAGGCCGCTTCTACCTCTACCACCCAATCAAAGAGGACTGGGGGGGGGGGCACGGAACTTCCATGACATCGGCCAAGAATGCCGATGATCTGTCGACGATGATGCCACCGGCCGGAAGAAAATCTACGAGAGAACAAATTCAAACCGGAAAGTGGAGCTTTCTCTCACTAGAATCCCGGACAACTAAAAGCTATGGGAAACCTATTCAATAAAATAATAGCCAACTCAAACCTCTTTAGTTAGCAGCATAGTTTGAAAGATATAAACCAGCAAGAAGCAAAGAACACTTTTAATAAGAGTTAATATACTACCAAAGCTCAGAAAGTTGGAATCCCACGATAAAAGCTTATTCTGAATAGAAGTAATAAGATCTTCAAAAAGAAAAGTTTTCTTATGACCTATAAAGAGAGGAACCCCAAGATATTTCATGGGTAATTGGACATGCATAAAGCCAATTAAATAGTTAATGTCCAAAACACGATCATTAGGATTTCTCTTAGAAGTAACAAAATAACATTTGTTTTGATAATGAGATAACCACTAAGCATCTCAAATTGATCAAAAAAATCCATATGTTTATGAATTATGTTAACATAAGCATTAGTAAAAATAATTAAATCATCAGCAAAGCAAAGATGAGAAATTGGAAAATCATCCAACATTCTGAATTAAAGTCTGGGAGTATAATCAAAGAGATTGGTAAGGCCTATAGATAAAAATTCATCAACAATAAAGAAAAGAGTTGGGAAAAAAGGGTCACCCTGTCTTAAACCATGTGAAGATTTTAAATACCCATTATTAGACCCATTAACAATAATATAAAAATAAAAATTTTCAATACAATTTCTAATAAGATTAATGAAGATAGAATTAAAACCAAATAGATACATAATATTATAAATAAAGTTCCAATCAATATTTTCATAAGCCTTGGCAATATCCAGCTTCAAAATCAAGTTACCCCTTCTCACCCTAACATCTAGATCTTGGCAAAATTCTTGAGCCAATAAAATATTGTCAGCAATGGCCCTCCCTTTCACAAAACCCATCTAAAAAGGGGAAATAATTCTAAGTAATATATGAGTTAAATGATTCATTAGAGTTTTAGAAATTAGCTTGTTAAAGAAAGTATAAAGAATAATAGGTTTAAAATCATTCCAAGAGCTAAGAGTTATTTTTGGGAATAAGTATAATAGAAGTAGAGATAAAAAACTTAGGGTTACAGTTACCAGCAAAGAAATCCAAAACAGTAGAAAAGAGATCATTATTAATAATGTGCCACAATTTTTGCAAAAACTGAGTAATAAAACCATCAGGCCCAGCCACAGAATCACTATCCATACCAAAAAGAGTCTCTTTAACTTCCTAAAGGTAAGGAGGTTTATAAAGATTGTCATTCTCCTCTTGGTGTATAAGGTTAGGAATAAAAGTAGAGTTATTAATATGAACTAGAGTAAAATTCTTATTAAGATGATTTTGAAAATGCTCAACCGCTAGATGAGTAATTTCCATAGAATTCTTAGAGAAAGTACCATCTTCCCAAAGAATTTTATTAATGAAATTTTTATCCCTTTTCCACTTGACTAAGGCATGAAAGTATTTAATGTTACTGTCACTGCCAACCATATATTTAGCAATAGCTTTTTGTTTCCAAAAAATCTCCTCCTTCTGGTAGACCACCTTGCCTTTGAAGGTTCAGATCCATTAAGGAGATGTCATGAAATCTTTAGGGAAAAAAAAATTAAATTTTAAGCCTTTTTTAAAAACTATTTCAAACATATTTAATGTATTTTATTGAGTTGATGAATATGCATTGCATTAGAAGCAAATTAAATAAGTAAAAAAATTTAATTACATTTGATCCAAGCATTTTTCGCCCACATAAGTCGAGGAACCAATAAGGATCTGCTCAAGACATCAGACTAATTCCTAGAAACTTTAATATGAATGCCCCTACCACACTTTCATAAAAATGATTGGACTCATGGATTTTAAATCGACTAGGTGGTTAGTTGGCTCCCCAATCTAGGCTGGGTTAAGTTAGGATTTTGCACTACATTAGCTAGGTTCAGGTTACTATAGTCTAGCGTCAAATATAGATTTAGGATCAGTTATAGTTTGGTGGATGAGTTGGATTACATGGGATTCACAATCACATTAAGGAGGCTAGTGAATTCTGATTTTCAAAACTTGATGGAGAAATCTTTAAATAGATTGAGTGCTTGGAGAAATAGTTTTATTTCTTTAGCATGTGGAATGGTTTTGGATAGATTGGCATTTCTTGCTCTTACATTATTTCTATCTATGCATATATTGGTTCCTTTTATCTTCATTATGTGGCTTGGGATGTCTTATAAAAAAATTAAAAAGAGGGGAGGACGTGGTCTTTATTCAGCTGTATCAAAGATGGGTCTTTTAAGCATAAAATTTTCTTGAAACCTCATTAATTAGCCCAAAACACCTCTTAATAGAAACTTGATTGCTAGGTATAGAGACAAATTATAGAATTGTGAAGTGAAGAGGTGCATCTCTATTTCTTGGAAAAATATTTTATATGGGTTGAAATCTTTTAGTAACATTGTGAGGTGGGTAATTACTTCTGGCACATCCATTAATATCCTTAGAGATGTGTAGATTCTTAACAAAATCATTAAAAAGTGGCCTACATACATTGTGGAATTAGAAGATTATACATTGTCCCTGGATGCATTTATTATGAATGGATGTTCGAATGTAGATCGATTGAAGTAGCAATTTGGAGAAGATCTTATGGACTTTATCACTCATTCAAATCCATCCATATTTGATACATGATTGGCTAGAGCTAAAATTTAAATTTTTTTGGAAAAATGATTTGTGCACTTACTTTAGAGACATTATCTGAAAATGATTTGGAAGTGGACTATTGGATGTGGATAAGAAAACTAAAATATAATTCTTAGGTGGAGCTATTCTTATGTCATTTATACAGCAATGCTAATCCATCTATTGATTTCCCGATGCATAAAAAATTGTTGGATAATAATGTGTCTGAGAGGTTGTAATGTCATTGAAAATTCTTATCATTTAGCAACTGATTGTTTAAAACTAGTTCAAGTGATCAAATTTTTTAATGCTTTGGATTTTTTAGTTTCGATTTTCAAATATTTTAATGAAAATATATTAAAATTGGAAAGGTTAGCTAGTATTAATCTATTTAGAGTTAATATGTACTGTTAAATATTATCATTTCCTTGGAAGAGTAGAAATAAAGTAAAGCATAGAGGTGTGGAAGATAGTGGTGCTTTTATTGCTTCAAATGTTATCAGCTATACTGCTTCTTCTTATGAAAATAATCTCATCTCAGAAAACAAGGGTGTTAATCATCCTTCCCAGCTATTTTGTAATTATTGGCACCCTCCTCCACCTGAGTGGATTAAGGCTAATTTTGATGTTAATTTGTTACGATCTAATAAAGAAGGGTGTTGGTGGAGTTGTTAGAGATAATAAAGGAAGATTCTTGTTGCACTTTGGTTTTGCTTGCATGCCTTAGGATATTGCTTAGGTTGAAATGTTAGCAATTCAATCATTGAAGAAAGTGGTGCAAACTTGGATGCTTAAGGTGGAAGCTATTATAATTCAAGGAGATAATCATATTATTATCAAGTATCTTGAAGATTCTTTTGGAAAATCATCTCGAATGATTGGGAACTAGGATTTGGAGGATTTATTATTCTTAAAAGGGTACAATAAGGTTTTATTTCAATTTTATAATCGAAGTTATAATAAGTTAGCTGATTTTTGTGCTAACTTGGCTTTTCTAATAATTTTATTTGGGATGTTATTGTTAGGAAAGTTGTTATTTGCATATGTTACATTCTTGCAACTTGTATAGTTTTGATGATTCCAAATATTATTGGTTTATGTGTTGTTATCTCCTAACATTTTTTGGAAGATTTGTTTTTGCTCTTGTGATTAATATTTCAGGAAAATCGAACTCCAGACTACGAAGACTTCAAATCAAATTCAGCATGAAATACTTTGTAAATTTAAAGCTTGTATTTTTTATTTGAGTTAAATTTGAGAGGGAGTGATTGTAATTGAGTGACTAAATTAACACACACTAAAGGAGATCTTGAAAAAGTTTTGTGCTGATCGTACGGGACGATCAGATCAGTTATCTCCTTGTAAGAGCAATGGATCGAACAGGTAGGGAGAAAACTTTTCTAAGTCCTGATCGTCCAGGACAATTTTAACATTCATCCTGGGAAGAACGTCTCGTGATTCTCACTTTGCACTGTTCGTCCAAACAAAATGCAAGGTTCGTCTCTGGATGAAACTCTATGTATAAAATCGTACAGGACAAAATTAAGCTTCGTCTCTGGATGAAACTCTATGTATAATTTCATCCAGGACGAACTGAATTTGTCCCAAGATGATGGGAACTGACTATGACAGTTTCTGGCAACATTCTTCAGTTTTCGGAACCGACCTTTAATATTACTGTTCGTACCGGACGAAATTTTTCATCCAGGATGAACCTATTTCATCCCAGGAAAAAATTGGTTCGTACTGATGCACAAATGGTTCGTACGAGACAGTTTTTACACATTTCGTACAGGACTAACTCAGGTTCGTACGGGACGATCCAGTGCGCAGAAAAAACATGATTTTAGCAGTTTTTTGGACAGTTTTTCATGTCCTTTCTATATAAGGAGTCCTAGAAACTATTACAAGTGCCTTTGGAGTTGTTTTCTCTTGAGAGGGATCATTGAGTGTGAGTGTTTGGGAGAGATTGTAAGAGTGAAGAGTGAGAGATCAAGTGAGGGGTTTGTGAGGGATTCACAAGGTTACTTGAAGTAGAAGATCTCTTTGTTTCTGTCCATCTCCTCTGAAGGCTCTCAAGTGAAGTTCAACAACAACGGTCCGGTTCTCTGCCGACACTTGAAGAGTGTAAAAGGAAGATAAAGTGTATCTTTGACAGTCATTGTGTCTTTATTCTTTTGGAGAAAAATAGAAGAGAGAACTTGAAAGGGAGAGAGGAAAGGGTGGAGTTTGAGAGGGAGAAGATCCTTGAAGGAGATTTCAAGGGAGTGTGGAGGAGATATTCACACGGTTGCTCCGGCGAACTTGCACCTCAGTACCATCGATTTAAGGGTCTGAGGAAGTTATGCTAAGAAGAAAAACTATTGGGTTGTTTCTGAAAGACCCGGCTATGCTACCCCGGCACGGGAATGAAATAGATTTGTACAGGCTTCTCCGCCTTGCTTGTTGGGGGCAATAGGAGAGTCACTTTGTGGTATTAGGCAATACTCGGAGGTCCTCAGGAGGTTGGACGGTAGGTCAAGGGTTTACCGAAACACATAAATTGGGTTTCTTTCTTATTTTCTTCCGGAGTTATAGTTATTGCAAGGTTACACTGGTTGAAAAGTTATTTTTAAACTTTAAATTTTTTAATCTTGCATTAATAATAAATTAAGGGTTTTCTGTAAAATCTAAGAGTAAATAAGATAATATTTTTAATTCTTCACCCCACTCTTGGTTGAAGTCCTTGGGATCATAACTTGGTTAACACATTATTCTATTTTACCCAACAAGGTTATAGAGGCTTGTTCATTATTATATTGAAGATGGGAGAGAGAAATTGTCATGACATGCTTTGTTTGGTATTAGTGAGGGATTGGAAAGAAGGGAGTTTTTGAAGTTAAATCTTCTTTAGAAATTTCAATAAATGACTTTTGGAATATTCTATTCTCTAATTAAACATCCCATCAAAAAAGAATACCACACTCGGGAGGTATAATAAGATTTCATTTATAGGGTGTCAAATTTAGCAATTTACAAAATCTAACTCAATATCATAACCAAATTGAGAAATTAGATAGTTATATATGGCCTACAAGGGCATGTATAGTTTGATCAAATATCTGTCTACATAAACTAGATAATTATCATTAATCTTACATTCAAAGTTTTTTTCAGCAAATTTATATCTTCTCCGAAGGAGAAATAGTCATTCGTTATCAAGGTTTTGATCAAGAATTGACACGATTATCATTATTTAAATTTTCACCAAATAAACTAATTGAGTTGGAAAAAACTAATTTTGAAAAGTTGATGTGGTAATAAATCTCCTAATGAGCTCAAGCCTCAGTTCGAATATATCGTAAAAATGAGTCTCCTACTACTATACATCCGTATTAGATATAGATTTAGAATTTATTTAAGATTTTTTAGGATGACATCAAAGGAGGAAATTTGGAATTAAATGGGATCGGATCAAATTGCACTTATTTCTAGAGACAAGGAGGAGAGGTGAGAACTTTAAAGATTCTAATACATTATTAGAATGTGTTAAACTTAATAACTAAGGTGATGTAGACATTTTAAAATCTTTAATAGAATTGAGAAATCTTTATTCTGATTGTATCGATTATTAGAATTTGTGAATTATAATTTCTAGAGTTTGGGTGTTATGATTCAAAAATTTTCCCTTATCTTAAATCTATTTTTTAAAAGAAATGGATGAATTTGATAAACTAAAATAAAACTATTATTACAACTACTCAAAGTTAGTACCCTATCATATTCCTCTTACAAAGAAACAAAAGAGAAAAAAAATATTATTGTCACTAATAATTGTTGGGTCTAGTGAATAGGTTGTTAAACCTAAGTAAAGTCCCAAGGGCTAACCAAGAGGGGGAGGTATGATTGGTAATTTTAAAAATTATAACTTATCTACTCTATAGATTTTTGAGAAAACCTTTTTAATTATTAATGGCAAGTTAAATTTTAAAGTTTATAAAAAAAAAACTTTCAACCACAGGTAAACACTTGCCAATAAATTAAATGCGGATAGAAGGTAAAAAACAGATCAGAACTTACTATGACTTTAATAGTGGCGTAGTCAAAATCTTTAGCCATTGGTCCACTCCCGGATTAATGGTACCCTTTATTCGAAGGCACTTGCTAGCTAAATACCTCAAAGTGATCGATCTCTATCTTTCTCTCCCATAACAGCGAAAATCATGCGTAGGAGGCACGTACGAAAATCTACCTATTCAACCTTGCAAGATGTGGCGGTGCGCCGGGTTTTGATCACCAAAGAATCTTCTTCTCGCATAACTTCCCTCAGACGGACGCCCATAATATTACCGAAATGTTTTATTATCAAATGAGGTGCATAACGATCTATTGCTGCCAAAAATGCTTTAGGTAAAAAGGAATTCATACCGTCAAACGGTTGTATAATAATCACCCGTTTCAATACTTAATAATCTCCTCTTTACAATCGTCCTGTTTTATCACGTTGATACACCCTGTACAAAGACTCTCTCCTATGTCATCCTCACACATGTTGTTGCCTAAATGATTTCTCTATTGTCTGTAAGTTCTACTCAAAAAAAATCGTTGATGAAGACACATGACTTATCCAGAATTACTAATCGTTATTACCTCTCAAGTGTCCTCTAGAAATCTGAACGTGTGTTTGATACTATTCTAGATTGAAGCCTTTCAACATGAGGAGTTATGGTCAGGTGAACAACTGATCCATTCTCCATTTAATGTTAAGCTTCCTAATCCCCCTAGACTAAATCTCCTACTCTGTTCCACTCTACAATTCTGGTTCTTCACCCCAAGAAAACAATGACACTCAATTTATCTCTCATGAAGATGCAAGAGTGACCAATTCCAAATGCCTAATGCTAAAGCGGTAATGTAAATCAGAGTTTTGTTAGACGCAGACATTAATAATGAATGAAATGAGGATTCGAGGAAAAAGCTGATGTTCAAAAAAATCTTAGTCAAATATTGTTATTTTTTGCGCACCTGATTACACAACCCAAATAACGAAACCTGAAGTGAATAGTACCTAAGTATGATCCACTGTTAGATAACACAAACTAGGCTCTCTATAAAGCCAACCATTGTGATCAATTACATACACAGTGACACCTCTAATGTGAATCCTGGACTATAAAATAGGTGAGTAATCGTCATGGATGTGTACGAAGAAAAATTTTGTCAGGTTGTTCTAAATTTTCCTATCACAATTATTTAATTTATATTTAAGCGGTTGGCATGTAGTAATTAATGTTTCAGCTAAGACATCTCGTCGAAACAAAGGTCCGTGTCCAGAAACGTGTTCATCAGTTGCAGCTCCTCCCTCTCGGAACGGAATTGTATTACTTCCTAAGTTGACAAAATGAGAACTATAACACTGGCGTTCTTCGTCTAGAAGACAGTAAAGAAGGATCAGTAGCAAACGCAAGATATTATAAATAATTGTGGAACGAAGAAATAATGAAAAGATTTCTCACAGAAAATCACTAGCATCCCATATAGATTATAGACTTGTATTTTTGTCTCGGTGCAAATCATAACAAAACGCCGAAACGAGAAGAATATCCCGAAGTGGTTACAGTCCATCCGCCCTGTGTATGAATTTTGATTGTTTTAATTTCTCTCTGGTGTATGTTTTACGATCACTTAAGAAATAAGTATCTTTTCTTTTTCTTATCCTTTTGCCGTCATTCCAATTTAAGTTATCTGAATATTTCAATCTTTACATATTTTATCCTTTATTCCCTCTCATATTTAATTTAGATAAAATTTTGAGCTATCAGATATTTAAAATTTATCATATTTCACTATTTCTCATGAACTTTTGTTAAGTTTTTTGATTTGAAAGGCTTCGTTAAATCATTCGTGCAAATTTTCTAAGTCTGTGGATTTTTTATTGCATTATTCCTAGCTAGGACGAAAATAATTTTACATTGTAGTACCAAGAGTGCCCTAACAAAATAATCACATGTCTTGCAACCAAAAATTATTGAGGTAAGGATGAGATTGGTTCTTTAGACTAAACATTAAGACGAATAAATATATTTAATTAATTCTATTGGATCATATAGAAATACTTTATAAACCTGAATACGGTAGCAATCTCTGCTGACTTCCATATGCCACGTAGTAGCAACAATCTGCACTTTGAACCCTATCTCCCCCCTTTTGATGATGAGTCTGACTATAAAATGCATATCTGTTACGTCTTAAGTAATAATATGAATTTTCAATCTTAATACAATCTTCTAAGGGGCATATCCTCCCCCTGAAATTTGATGAACTCTATATTAAAAAAAGGAGGCTTTAAATCATATTTAAAATTATTATATTCAACAATTTTAAAACACAAAAAAAATAAATAAACCACAATAAACAAAAAACACCTAGACACAAACACAACAAATTCTCCCCCTTTTTGACAAAATCAAAAATGAGAAGAAAAGACTAAAAATGTAGCAACATATGAATAATCATTTGACTGTAACCTCCATTAGTGGATGAACATAAGCTATAGCACAATTAAAAACAGAATAAAGGCAACTCACTAAAATTAAATTTATTGATTTATAAAAGTACTACGAAATCTTTTCTAGTATGATCTGATCTAATATATAGAAGATTTTATATTAAATTTAGATCATCAAGTAAAATTATTCGTTTAAGATCAACTATTTTGAGAATTAGAGATTAGCTAGTGATAAATGAATATTTTTTGGCTTTAAAGTTCCTTTTTTATTTAATGCCAAATTCTTTGGTATCTTTATTTCTGTAGTTACTTTCCTCTCTCCTGCCTTTGACCTCGGCAATGTTTATGATTATTATTTTACATTGTCAAATAGGGATATATAGTGACTTGTTTCTCGAAATGTTTAAATCAGATATTCTTACAGCTATATGAACATCCCGATATATTCAAATTTATTTTATTCCTATAGAATGATGAAAATTTTATTACTTTAGTCAGTTAACAAATAGCAAAATAAGAAAAATATCAATTAATTGCAATATAAATGTCTATATAAAAAATTAATCGTAGTAACTAAAAAATATACAATTTTAATCATTGACATATCTTAGAATAATCAAGTTATAACACTCAACTTAAAAATTTAATGTTAAAATTTAATGCTTACCAACAGAGAATGCAGGTTGACCGGCACGGTTTATATTCGAGAACGGGGTATTAGATGAATTTTTCGTATTATGAATCAACTTTTATATGTATAATGCCTTGATATTATATAAGATTGTCATTTAATAGGTTTTCAAGATTAATTATTACCTTGAAGAATATCAAAAAATTTTGATTTACTACACATAAGCAACGAGTCGCATATATTAAACATTATAACTGTCTTCCTATATTATTATTGCAATTTATAAATTCTTATTTTTGTATTTAACCTGATCAAAAATATTATGCACTTGAGAAAAAAGTTGAAAATTTGAAATTATGATTTGGAAAGAAAAAAGAAGATTACTCCTGAAAAATGTACAAGTGTACAAAAATAAAAAAAATGCGCAACAGATTCGCAATGTGAAAAAGAGGCACAAATAAGCCAATGAAAAAGCATGCACAAAAATGTGCCATAAATTTGAAAAAGATGCGCAAAGTGCCACATGTGGTAGTTATTTCTTTCCTTAATTTTTTAATCTCTTAATTCAAATTGATCTTATGTACATTTATATTCCATATTGAAATTTGAAATATAAAGTTTTTATATCATCATTTTTATAATGATTTTCTCTATCTTAAATGTCTAAATAGACTCATGTTTTGATAAATTCTTTTTAGTTTCTATGTTATATCTCTTCTTAAATTCTATGAATTTTATGATTTGCCTAATATTTTAATTTTATTTGCATACATTATGTCAATCACTTTAAAGGTTAAATTTTCAAATGATTTTCATATGTTTGCTTACATTTCTAGTCTTTTTCTTCTTCACTTTTTGATGTTGTCAAAAAGGGGGAGAAATTTTTTGTTGTGTTGTGTCTAGTGTTTTTGTTTATTTTTGTGTGTGTTTATTTTATTTTATTTTGTGTTGTATAAAATTTTTGAAAAATAAAAATTTTATATGATTTAAAAGCCTCCTTATTTTCATGAGTTCATCAATTCTGGGGGAGTTTAGAAGATTCTTAGAATTTGAAATTATACAAACAATAATTATTTTGCCATCATCAAAAAGGGGGAGATTGTTATGAAAGTTGCTATTTGCATATGTTACATTCTTGCAACTTGTATAGTTTTGATGATTCCAAATATTATTTTTTTATGTGTTGTTATCTCCTAACATTTTTTGGAAGATTTGTTTTTGCTCTTGTGACTAATATTTCAGGAAAATCGAACTCCAGACTACGAAGACTTCAAATCAAATTCAGCATGAAATACTTTGTAAATTTGAAGCTTTTACTTTTTATTTGAATTAAATTTGAGAGGGAGTGATTGTAATTGAGTGACTAAATTCACACACACTAAAGGAGATCTTGAAAAAATTTTGTGCTGATCGTACGGGACGATCAGATCAGTTATCTCCTTGTTAGCGCAGTGGATCGAACTGGCAGGGAGAAAAATTTTCTAAGTCCTGATCGTCCAGGATGATTTTAACATTCATCCCGGGATGAACGTCTCGGGATTCTCACTTTGCATTGTTCGTCCAGACGAAATGCATGGTTCGTCTCTGGACGAAACTCTCTGTATAAAATCGTACAGGATGAAATTAAGCTTCGTCTCTAGACGAAACTCTCTGTATAATTTTGTCCAGGATGAACTGAATTCGTCCCAGGATGATGGGAACTGACTATGACAGTTTCTGGCAACGTTCTGCAGTTTTCGGAATCGACCTTTAATATAACTATACGTACCGGATAAAATTTTTCATCCCAGGACGAACCTATTTCATCCCAGGATGAAATTGGTTCGTACTAATGCACAAATGGTTCGTACGGGACAGTTTTTACACATTTCATATGGGACTAACTCAGGTTCGTACGGGACGATCCAGTGCGCAAAAAAACATGATTTTAGCAGTTTTTTGGACAGTTTTTCCTGTCCTTTCTATATAAGGAGTCCTAAAAACTATTACAAGGCCTTTGGAGTTGTTTTCTCTTGAGAGGGATCATTGAGTGTGAGTGTTTGGGAGAGATTGTAAGAGTGAAGAGTGAGAGATCAAGTGAGGGATTCACAAGGTTACATGAAGAAGAAGATCTTTTTGTTTCTGCCCATCTCCTCTGAAGGCTCTCAAGTGAAGTTCAACAACAACGTTCCGGTTCTCTAGAGACACTTGAAGAGTGTAAAAGGACGATAAAGTGTATCTTTGACAGTCATTGTGTCTTCATTCGTTTGGAGGAAACTAGAAGAGAGAACTTGAAAGGGAGAGAGGAAAGGGTGGAGTTTGAGAGGGAGAAGATCCTTGAAGGGGATTTCAAGGGAGTGAGGATGGAATATTCACACGGTTGCTCCGGCGAACTGGCACCTCAGTACCATCGGATTTATGGGTCGTCTTGAGGGAAGTTTTGGCGAGAAGAAGATCTCTTTGGTGTCAAAGAACCCGGCTACACCGCCACACCTGGGAAGGTGAAAGTGATTTTGTACAGGCTTCTCCGCCTTGCGTTGGGGGCAAAAAGAGAGTCACTTTGTGGTATTAGTGCAATGCTTGGAGGGTGCCTCCGGGGAGTGGACGTAGGTCAAGATTTGACCGAACCACTATAAATCTGGTATATTCTTTCTTATTTTTCTTCCGCATTTAATTTCATTGCAAGTTGTTTACTCTGGTTGAAAAGTTTATTTTTTAAACTTTAAATTTAACTTGCATTAATAATTAAAAAGGTTTTCTAAAAATCTAAGAGTATAAGTATAATTTTTAAATTACCAATTCACCCCCCCCCCTCTTGGTTAGCCTTGGGACATTTAACTTAGGTTTAACAACCTATTCACTAGACCCAACAATTTATTAGTGACAATAATATTTTTTCTTCTTTTGTTTCTTTGTTAAAGGAGGAATATGATAGGGTGACTATCTTTGAGTAGTTTGTAATTAGTTATTTTTTATTTAGTGCAACATGCATTTCCTTTAAAAAAAATAGATTTAAGATCCAGGGAAAATTTTGAATCATAAGACCCCAACCTCTAGAAATATAATCTCAAATTTCTAATAATATGATCAACTTAGAATTAAAGATTTTCTCAATCTAAAATTTAAAGCTCAACACTTAGTTTAAGTTTAAACACTTCTAAATTGTATTAGAATCTTAAAGAGTCTCCTACCTCTCCTCCATTGTCTCTAGAAATAAGTGCTCAAATTTGATCCGATCCCCATTAAAATTCAAAATTCTCCTCCTTTGATGTCACTCCTAAAAAATCTCTAAATAGAATTTCTAAAGTTATTTCAATCGAGAGTATTAATAGGAGACCTCTATTTTCTACGCTATAATTAACTGCAAGGGCTTGAGCTCATAGGAGATTTATTACCCACATCAACTTTTCAAAAATTAGTTTTTCAAAACTCAATTAGTTTCCTTTGGTAAAATTTAAATTAATGATGATCGTTGTCATCATGATCAAACCATTGATAACGAATGACATTTTCTTCCTTCGGGAAGATATACCATTTGCTGAAAAAACTTTGAATGTAAGATTAATGATAATTTATCTAGTTTGTAGTAGCAAGATATTTGATCAAACTACACTGGCCCTTTAGGGCCATATATAACTATTTTCTCAATTTGGTTATGATATTCGAGTTAGAATTTGTAATTGCTAAATTTGAACCCTAATTTGAAATCTTATTTCCACCTCCCGAGGTGGTATTCTTTTTTTGATGGGATGTTTAATTTTAGAATTAAAATTCAAAGTCATTTTTGAAATTTCCTAAAGAAGATTTAACTTTCTAAAAACTCCCTTTTCAAAATTCCCCCAAATAAAAAATAGCATGCTCGATGGGACAAAATTTCTCTCTCCATCTCTAATAATGGTGAAATTCTATTTCATCGATAGTCTTATCTATCTTTTTTTCCATTGGCATTTTTACCCATTTATCCATAGGGAGAGCTTGTCTAACATAAAAAAGTCATATAAAAAAGATAGGTGAAATTGCTTTGCAAAAATTAGCTTTGACGTTCTACTGCCAAATTAACTAGTAGGGCGACAGTGTTAAGTTAAACTTTTAAAATCCCCATCTCAATGTTTTGAACTTGAATTATTAGGTCCAACTCAATATGTTGGGTCCTAAAATTGAGAGAACTCGTTGGTCTTTTTTCCATGATCTTCAATTTTTCAAACTTCTAGCTTTAACAATCCACTTCTAAATCAGTCAATAATGTGGAAGAGTCAAGCAAACAACTTCCTAAAATTTTCTTACTAAATTTTTAAGCCTTTAGGTTGAGTGAAAACTCAACATGTTGTGTTTCAAAATATATATAAAATCATCAATTTTTCAAAATCATATGTACCCCACAATATTCCCTAATACTTTAGTATATGTAGTGATAATTTTAATCTTCTTTAAACCATAACTACTCTTTATATTATATCATCATATGTTAGGTCATGAGTTTTACAACTCGACATATATAGTAAAATATAGGGTCCATTATATTGTTTAAAATTTAATTTTAAAAAAACGTCTTATTCTGATTCTTCTTTAAAATTTTAGAAACTCAAATAAATTCATTGGTCGATAAGCTGATTTTCACCTTTGATAAAGATTTAACCTTCTAGGAGATTGACTTTAGAAAAAAAATTTTGTTTGGTATGGGATTTTAAAATATTGTACTATAAATGAATGGGGAGAAGTTAGTTGACATTGATGCTGCTAAGTTGGACACTCCTATGTTGAAATTGGTCCAAGGGTCAGGGGTTGAACCCCCAGTCCCAATGTTGAAAAGGGAAAGTTAGAAGCTCGTACTGAGACTGCTAAAGTAAACTTTATTTTTGAGGAAGGATTGACTTTTAGGATCCCATTTAAAAGTAGGAATCAGAGGAAGAATTACTTGGGGAGAGTTAGGAAGAAGATTGTGAAATTTAGGAAATTTAATGAGGTTAAGACTTTGGGTTAGGTAGAGTTAGAGTTGTTTCCACCCCTTGGCTGCTACTACATGGGAGGAGAGGGTTACTAATATAGCTAATTCTCTTCCATGTTCTGTAGACTACTCAATAAGAACACTCCAAAGGAAAAATGTCTGCTAAGAAACAAGATTTTGAGAAATATAATCCATTCTTGTGCTGCCCATGTAAGTGAAATTAAGGAGAAGTATGTGAGAAATCTAAAGGAGATGATCTCACATAAGTTTGAAAAGGAAATTCTTAAATTAGAAAGATCTGAAGTAAGAAATTTAACTCAACCAATAATGAAGAATAAGAAGTATGCAGGATAGTCAGCTACTTTTGTGTTAGAAGATGGTTACCACAGGTGCCACACCCTCCGTCCTCTAAAATAGAGGGTATCATACTTATTGCGGTCCAATGCGAAATTTAGATTTAGGATTTGGGGTATATTTTGAATCATAAGACCTCAACCTCAAGGAAAATAATCTCAAATTTTTAATAATACAATCAACCCAAAATTAAGATTTTCTCAATCTAAAATTTAAAGCCCAACATTTAGTTTAGGTTGGGACATTCTGAATTATTTTAGAATCTTAAAGTGCCTCCTACCACTCCTCCGTTGACTCCAAAAATAAGTGTTTAAAATTCAATCGAATCCCCATTGAAATTCCAAATTCACCTCCTTTTGTATCACTCCTAGAAAATCTCTAAACAAAATTTTGGTCATTATTTCAATTAAGTGTATTTGTAGGAGACCTAAGTTTCCTACGATGTAATTAACTACGAGGGCTTGCACTCTTATTAGAATTGGGACCCACATCAACTATTCAAAAATTAGTTTTTCAAAACTCAATTAGTCTCCTTTGGGAAAATCAAAATCAACGATGATCATTATAATCATGATCGAATAATTGATAATGAATGATATTTTCCTCCTTTGGCAAGCTATATCATTTGTTGAAAAAATATAGAATATGAGAAGAAAAATAATTCATCTAGATTATCGGTCTCATATATTCGATCAAACTAGACTTTGGCCCTTTGGGGCCTTATGCAGTTCTTTCCTCAATTTGGTTGTGATATTCAAGATAAAATTTCCAATTCTAAATCTGAACCCCATTTAAAAATCTTATTTCCACCTCCCGATGTGGTATACCTTTTCTGATGGGATGTTCCATTTTAGAATTAAAATTCAAATTTAATTCTAAAATTTCCCAAAGAAGATTAAACTTTCCAAAATAAACCTTTTCAAAATTCTCCCAAATAATTATATGCATGTGTATTGTACATTGAGCATTTAGAAGCTTGGCTTCATTAACTAGAAGTAAAGTTCTTTCACACCATTCCTTTTTTTTTGAATTAAAGATTCTATTATTTAAATAATTTAATGGTCATATATTTGACATGTATTGATGTTCATAGTAAATTTTGTTTGAAAATTATTTTATAGTTAAAAAATCTTGGTAGGGTTTATAATTATTGTTGGTTCCTTATGCTCTAGCATTCAATAAATGGCGTTAGATTGTAGAAGTCTATGTTTATAATGATAAAGTTTTCATCTCATATATCATTTTTGGAATAAAATTTAATAAATGAAACTGTACATTCATATCATCTATATGTGTTAGTTTATAAGTTAAACAAGATAAGGAAAATTTTAGGCAAATAGCTTGCAAATGATAATTCTATTATGTTTAATAGATCATGATATTCCTGGTTATCATGACACCATGTCTAATATCATTATCATATACTAGAAGCTAACATGGATAAAACATTTTGCTCAAACATATAGATGTTATACCTTAATGTTAGACTTCTTTAATTAGCATGTAATTAAATATATCATAATTCATATTATTGAAAATTTCTTTAACTACAACTTCACTTTATGATTTTTTATGGGTTTTAGAATCATGTATGGTTGAAGTGGTATCTTTTAACTTCTTATGTCATGTTTATATGTATGAGAATTATCAAATGTTTCTTCAAATTTACATGTAAATTAATATAGAAATAAAATACATGAAATTCTTACACCTAGTTCTCCCTTTGCATTGTTTGCAAGGTACATTGGGAGTGATTCAGACAACAAGATAGAGCATTAAGTTGCCTCTATTTCTTAAAAATTTAGTTAATTGCACTGTTGAGTAGCTTTGGTAAGGTAAAATTTGAAACTTAAAGCCTCCAAGGTCCTTTAAGGCTTGCATCTTATTAGGATCCTCAAACTTTAGGTCTTTGTAGAAATGCTACGTTTAATTTTTCAAACCCATTGCCCCACTAGCAAGTAAGATTTTATCCATTAATGACAAATCTAGTTATGCATAATATTGATTTATTGCCCACAAATAGAATTTTTCCCTTTTGATTTTTGTAGAATCATAATGTGCCTAATAAATTAAGTAAGATAATAAAAATGAGATAAGATAATTAATTATGAACAAATTCAATTTATCATAATCTAATACATAAAAAAATATTGAAGTTTTTAAAATAAATAAATTTAAAATTTAATCTAAATGAATGAATTAAATTAAATAGGCAAAATAACATATTAATAAAATTCTAAAATAAAATTAAATCATTAAATTTAAATGATTAAATGACACTAATTAGAACTCAAATAAATCATTGAAATTTAATTAATTAAAGTGAATAAAAATTAATGAAAAATATTTCAATTTTAATCATCTCAATTAAAAATAAGATTTTACAATTAAATTAATTAATTTTGATTTAATTAAATGAATTCATTAATTAAAAAATTAAACAAATAATTAAAGGACCTTTCATTTTTTATGTTTGATTCTTTTGGAGGGCATATTACCGTTGTATTTAAAATGGTCATTAATCAGTTTTTAAAAACAAAAGGCCCTTATGCATTATATTTAACTCCCATGAGAAAATACATATGCAGTGGATTGGAGAGTCTCTAAATAATTAATTTGGCTTTATGTACAATGTTTAAAAGTTCGTTAAGGATGTTAAGCCCTTATGAACTAGTCCTGAGGCTAACCAAGAGAAGGGGTGAATTGGTATCTTAAAACTTTTCGATTAAATCATGAACTAAAACCAAAATACAATCCCCCACAAAAAATAACGAGTGCAGAAATTAAATTTGTAAGTAAAAACAAAGAAAGAACACACCGAATTTATAGTGGTTCGGTCAAACCTTGACCTACCACTCCTCGAAGTCACCCTCTGACTATTGCACTAACTTAGTGTCTCTCCTTTAGCCCCCATAGCTAGGTGGAGAAGCCCTTACAAAAACTCCTTTCTGCCAACCCCGGTGCAGCAGAGAACCAACTCCTTTTTCTTCCTCCTTAAGCGGGCAGAGAACCCTACTCCTTTTTCTTCCTCCTGAAGTAGGCAGATAACCTCAATCAATTGCTAAAGAAGACCTCCCTTGAGCCACCAAGAATGAGGAATGATGATCGGAGAAGACACCTTAGAACCATACTTAGAGCAACCCTTGTGAAACCCCTAACAAGCTTCCCCGCATAAGTTCCTCCCTCTCTCTCCCTCTCTCTCCCTCTCCTCTAGGCTCTCCCAGGTTAAGACAATAGCAAAAGATCCTTGAGCTTGAGAAAACACGAGTTCTTTATATAGATTTTCAAGGATCGACTTTATCGTCCAGGAAGATATTTCTATCGTCCAATACGATCATTACAAATTAAGCTCAAGTGTGTGCGTGCAGGGTTATTTAGCATTAGGCACCACAAAGATTACAAATAGACTCAAGAAAGAAAAAGGTTTACAAACTGACTCAGACCTAATCTACCCAATCTTGAGTTAGTTTAAATTGCAGTCTTGATCTTATAGGCCTAAACTATTAGTTGGCATGCCAGTCATAGTAAAACAAAAGTATTTGTAATCATAAAAATTATATTTCTAAAAATTAGATACACAACAATCTCCTCCTTTTTGATGATGGCAAACACACAAGAAAATCTAAGCAATGAAGATAGTGAATTGGAAGCAGTGTAAAAACAATGAACTGGAAGTAGTACAAATAACAATTTCAAATTTTAGAACAGAACACACTACTCCCTCTTTTGACATCTAAAAAAGGAGGAGGAAAATAGACACAAAGTAAAAATTAAGTGAAAATGAGAAAAACAAATAAAGTAATTTTTTTATCAAGGCATGAAATATGATATAGTTTCCATATGGTTGATTTTAAAGATTTGTAAGTCAATGAATTAACATAGTAAGAATTTGAAAAATTGGTAACACAACCGATCCTGTTATCCCTACCTTGGACTTCTCCCAGGGCAAAACTTCTTTTGAAAATAGAGATCAAAATCAAAAAAATCAATTAGATAAAAAAAAAGAAATTCATTCAAAACTTAGTTTCAAAAAAATATTTTATAACATAATATATCAAAGTAATGAGTTGTGATCAAGAATTCTGAAATCAAGCCTTTGAAAAATTATCAAGTGACACATTAATTCTTCTAAGATTTCAAAATTTTGAAAGGGAAAGAGCTTGCTTTTGAAGGGCTCATTTTATGCCTCTTGTCAATTTAATTAGTTCTCTTTGCGCATCTTTTGATTTTGGCATCATTGGCCACTTCTTTTTTCAATTTGGCGACATTGCTCATCTTTTGATTTTAGCATCATTGGACACCTTTTTTCATTTAATTTTGCAAGCTAGGTCCCTTTTCCAAAATTCTTAAAAACTCTTAGTTATGATTATATCTTCCTGTTATTAGAGAAGAAAAACTCACTCTTTAATATAAGGAAGAATGAATAATAAAAAAGAATCAAAAAAGTATATGATAAATGCAATGAAAAAATTTTAAAAAATTTGAAGGTAAAATAAAGACTTTAAATATTATATATATAAGATAGATTACTGTAGTAAGATTGAAAAGATTTTAATTGCATAGTCCAGTTATTAATTTGAGATAGACTTTTGTTTGGAAAAGAAAATTACACCACTAAAGGAAGTTAGAGAAAAGGAAACAATCAACGGTGTTTCCCTTTTTAACTGATAAAGAGATGTAAAACATTGACTACAAATTTTCAAAAAATAAAAATAAGGCATAAAATATCAATTTTAGCGATGATTATAAGAAAAATTTAAAGCATACAAAAAATAAAGTAACAAAAACAAAAATTAATAGAAGTGAATGAATAAACAAATAAAAAAATTAGTAGGAATCAAGTTCATGCATTTATGTCAATCACACCCAATCTGGTCCTTAAAGTATTGAAAGTGTTGAAGGCCAGTGATTTAGTTAAGATGTCAGCCAGTTGATTTTCAGTTGCCACATGGTGTAACTCAATGTCTCCCTTAGTCAAATGGTCTCTAATGAAGTGATGTCTTATGTCAATGTGCTTAGTCCTTGAACGTTGGATAGGATTTTTAGAAATGCATATGGCACTAGTGTTGTCACAAAGGATTGGAATTGTGCCTATAGATAATCCTAAATCCAGAGCTTGCTGTTTCAACCAAAGGACTTGGGCCACACAACTTCCTAAAGCAATGTACTCAGCTTCAGTAGTGAAAAGTGCAACTGAGTTTTTTTTTCTAGTAGACCAGGAGACTAAAGATTATCCTAGGAATTAGCATGTCCCTAAAGTGCTTTTTTTATTCACCTTACATCCAGCAAAGTTAGAATTAGAATATTTAATAATCTCAAAAGAAGTGTTGTGCCTAGGGTACCAGATTCCTAGGTTTTGAGTACCTAAAAGGTATCTAAGAATTCTCTTAATAGCAGTCTGGTGGGATTCTTTAGGATCAGCTTAAAATCTAGCACATAGACAAAAACTAAGCATAATATCAGGTCGGCTAGCAGTCAGGTAAAGTAAAAATCCAATCATCCCTCTGTACTTTTTCTGATCAACTGGTTTTCCAATTGGGTCCTTGTCCAACTAAACACCTGAGGCCATGGGAGTATTAATTTGCTTGGCTTTGTCCATTTCATATTTCTTCAAGATGTCCTTTATGTATTTTGATTGAATTAGAAAGGTTCCATCATCTAATTATGTTATGCTAAATCCCAAAAAGTATGATAATTCTCCCATCATACTCATATCAAACCCCTTACTCATTGTTTTAGAAAATTCATCACATAATCTTTTATCTGAAGATCCAAAAAGTATATAATCGACATAAATCTGAATAATGAGTAAATCATCTCCTACTTTCCTCAGGAAAAGGGTGGTATCTACGCTCCCCTAAACAAACTCCCTTCTAGTAAGAATGTGCTAAGCCTCTCGTACCAAGCTATGGGTGCTTGTTTTAATCCATATAAGGGCTTTTTTAATTTGAAGACATAATTTAAAAATTGGAAACTCTCAAAACCTAGGGGTTGCTCTACAAACACAACCTCTTTTATTACCCCATTTAAAAAGGTACTCTTAATGTCCATTTGAAAAAGCTTAAATCTCTTATAACAGGCAAAGGCTAATAGCACTCTAATGTCTTCCATTCTAGCTACAAGGGGAAAATGTCCCATCAAAATCAATCTCTTCTATTTGCTTGTACCCCTTAGCCACTAATCTTGCCTTATTCCTAACCACCACACCAGAATAATTCATTCTATGAAGACCCATTTGGTTCCAGCTATACTTTGTCCCTTTGGTCTTTCTACAAGCTCCTAAACATCATTCCTAATAAATTGCTTCAACTCCTCTTGCATGGCTAAAATCTGAAACTCATCAAAAAGGACTTGATTGATGTTGGTGGGTTCAATCATTAAGATAAAGGTAAAATGATTCACTTTCTTTCTAAGTCCATTCCAAGTCCTAACACCTTCAGAAGGGTCTCCTATGATTAGTTATTTTGGGTGATTTAAAGAATATCTCTAATCCTTAGGCAAGGTGTGTGAAGGCTCACCCCTTTCTTCCAGATTTGCATTTTCTACTCCTTGGGTGATCTCACCTACCCCTTGGGTTTCTACCTTCTTCTCCAAATTTTCACTCTCTCCAATTTCATCTTCATCCTCAACTCTACTCTTCTTAGGATCAGATTCATTAAACACTACATGGGTAGTCTCCTCTACCACCAAAGTCCTCCTATTCAACACCCTAAAGGATTTTCCCACACTAGAATATCCTAAGAATAATCCTTCATCAGATTTTGGGTCAAATTTTCCTATGTGTGACTTCCCATTATTATGAATAAAAACCTTACAACCAAAGACATGAAGGTGGGAAAGATTAGGTGTCCTACCCTTAAGGATCTCATAGGGTGTCTTATCCAGTTTGGATCTAACATTCACCCTATTCAACACATAATAAGCTATGTTAACCGCTTCAGCCCAAAAGTATTTTGGAAGTGAATACTCAGCAATTATGGCTCTAGCGGCTTCCACTAAAGTCCAGTTCTTCATTTTAGCTACCCCATTCTGCTGAGGGGTCCTAGGAGCTGAGAAGTTATGGCTAATCCCCTTATCCTCACAAAAGTATCTAAATCTCTCAATTTCAAACTCTCCCCATGGTCACAATGGATGGTCAAGATCTCAAAACCTAGCTTTTTCTGAATCCAAGTGAAGAAGGCTCTAAACTCATTAAAAGACTTATTCCTTTTTTACAAAAATCTAATCTAAGTAAACTTCGAGTAGTCATCGACAATCACAAATCCATAGACTTTTCCTCCTAAGTTGGTAGTGCTAATGGGTCCAAAAAAATCAATGTGAAGGATTTCTAAAGGTCTAGAGATGCTAATATCCTTAATGGAGTGAAAAGAGGAGTGGACTTATTTTCCTAATTAGCATGCATCACAAAGGTGGTCTTTTGAAAATTTAAGCTTGGGTACACCTCTAACTAGGTCTTTCTGGGTCACTTTCCTAAGAGTTTTCATACTGGCATGACTTAATCTCTCGTGCCACAACCAAGAATCATCATTAGAAGTTTTTAAGCAAAATAAAGCAGCATATAATATTATTTAAATCAAGCATGTAAAGATTATTGATCCACTTTTCCTGCAAAATAGTGTTATTATTTAAGCTTATGATGTAAGTGTTTGCCAAGAATTTTATGATGAAGCCTTTATCGCATAGCTCACTCATGATAAAAAAATTGTGTTTTAGTCCATCTACAAGCAAAACATTTTCAATCAAAAGGTTCTTAGAGTTTCTAATTATACTTGTGCCCAACACTTTCCTAGTGGTGTTGTCTCCAAGAGTGACCTTGCCTCCATCCATGGCCTCAAGCCATGGCCTCAAGCCATGGCCTCCAGAAAAATAAATTGATTAGCATCTCCAGTCATGTGTCGTGAGCATCCACTGTTCGGGTGCCACATGCTCTCACGAGTCTTTTTGTGAGAGCAAGCTTGCTAAATCATCAAACATCAAATTTAGGAACCCAAACATGTTTTGGTCCCTTCTTATAAAAAGAAAAATGCAATGCATGTGTATTATGCTGTGAATCTCGCAATTTGGGTCTCCACACCCAATGTGTACTACGGTGAATGGTGCAAGTGTGTGAGATGTGTCCTAGCATTGCACATGAAAAACATCTAACACCAGGAAAAAGATTTCTTAACCTATTTGGGTAGTGGTGCTTCCTTTAAAAGTTATAAAATGCATGCACTGGAGGTTTGTTATTTTCAAGCATTTTTAGATTTTTTAATCTTTTGCATTATTTTTCTAAATTAGTATGAGATAATTTTAAGGAATCATGTGCATCAGATAATTCAATATGCTTTTTGTTTAATAAATCAAATTCTTCAAGTAAAGCCATGTGATTGCTATCAATTTGGGAGTTATCTTTTAAAAGGATTTCATGTTTTTTTTGCAAATTTGAAAATTCCAATTTTAGACTAGCATGAGATTTTTTGAGTTCGTATATAATGCATGAATTTTCTCACAAATTTCAACTAATTGATCATAGGTTGGCTCATATAATTCTTCTTGATCAGATTGTTCATGTTGATTATCAGCCATTAGACATAAGTTTGTGGTTTTCTCCTCTGCTTTAGTCTTAGAGCATCAGATGCAGAATCTGCCCAAAAAGCTTTTTGGGATCGCTTCTTATCTTTCCTGTATTTGGGTTTCTCCTCATCCTTCTCCTTGTTTGGTTGCTCCTTAAGAGTAGGACAATCAGCTTTAACATGTCCAGGCTTCCTACATTCAAAGCAAACAACATCAGAAGAACTTTTATAATTTTTGCTATTCTTACCTCTTTTCCACTTCTAATGGTATTTTTGCTTCTTCCTTAAAAAAACTTTTGAATTACCTAGTGATGAAGGCAACGTCATTGTTCTCAGATTCGGAAGAATCTATGTTTGTGTTGTTGGCCTTTAGTGCCACAATTTTCTCCTTCTTCTTCTCACTTGCAACAAAATTTCTTTGGTTCACCCCTTGCTTGTAAGCAATGAGTGAACCAAGTAATTTATTGATCGAATAAGTATTTAAATATTTAGATTTAGTAATTACAGTGATCTTAGCATTAAAGGAAGAAGGCAAACATCTTAAAATTTTATTGACTTTTTTATAATTTGTGAGTTCTCTTTGTAATGCATGCAAAGAAGTAATAATTTGAGTAAATCTTATATACATATCTAAAATTGATTCAGAAGGTTTCATATGGAAAAGTTCATAGTCGTTCAAAAGAATATTCAATCGAGATTTTTTAACTTCATTAGCTCCTTCATAAGTTGCACATAATCTATCCCAAATTTCTTTACCATTAGCACAAGTTGAAACATGTATATAACCTTCAAATTTCAAAGCACAGAAAAAATAGTTCAAGGTCTGCAAAACCTCCCAAACCAGACAAGGAAAATCTCCTTTCACTCCCATTTCCACTTCTACTACTAACATCATCTCCTAAAGCACTCTCCCCAGCCACATTATTCACTCCATCTCTTCGACCAGATCCACCTCCAGACCTTTTCCCTCCACCAGCATCCTCCCTCCTCCGCTCCTCGCTGAGGGGTAACGAGGGACTGACCTTTGGTCACCCCCCACCAGAACTTAATGGATACATTACTTCTGTTTGAAAATCATGTCTAAACATCAAAGTTGAGTTAAATCTCTTTCATCAAAAGTCCATTCGATAAAAGGAATTTTATTTTTAATATCATTAAGTTCACAAGAAGGTGGTATATAACCTTTTTTAACAAGCATCCACATACGATAGTCAATTGATTGTATAAACATAGACATGTAAGTTTTCCAAAAATTAAAAAGAATATTATCAAACAAAGGTGGATGTGTAATAGAATTTCCTTCCATTGTGTTATGATTACTAAAATTAGCCATGAATAAAAATTCAAAAAGTTTTCAAATATTATTTTTATCAATCCTGTTCTAATACCACTTGAAAGTTCGTTAGGGATGTTAAGCCCTTATGAACTAGTCCTGAGGCTAACCAAGAGGGGGGGGGGGGGAATTGGTATTTTAAAACTTTTAGATTAAATCATGAACTTAAACCAAAACACAATCCACCACAAAAAATAACGAGTGTGGAAATTAAATGCGTAAGTAAAAATAAAGAAAGAACATACTAGATTTATAGTGGTTCAATCAAATCTTGACCTACATCCACTCCTCGGAGGCACCCTCCGAGTATTGCACTAACTTAGTGTCTCTCCTTTAGCCGCCACAGTTAGGCAGAGAAGCCCTTACAAAAACTCCTTTCCACCAACCTCGGTACGGCAGAGAATCGACTCCTTTTGCTTCCTCCTAAAGCGGGCAGAGAACCCTACTCCTTTTGCTTTCTCCTTAAGCAGGCAGAGAACCTCGATCAATTATTGAAGAAGACTCCCTTGAGCCTCAAAGAATAAGGAATATCGATCGGAGAAGATGCCTTAGAACCTTGCTTGGTGCAACCCTTGTGAAATCCCTCACAAGCTCCACCTCATAAGTTCCTCCCTCTCTCTCCCTCTCCTCTAGGCTCTCCAAGGTAGAGACAACAGCAAAAGATCCTTGAGCTTTAAAAAACATGAGTCCTTTATATAGATTTTTAAGAACTGACTTTATCGTCAAGGATGATATTTCTATTGTCCTGTACGATTAGTATAAATTAAGCTCAATCAGCCCGAACTACTTGGGACAATTAGAATATTTTTTATTTATATCATCCAGGATGATAATATGTCATCATGTACGATTAGTACAAATTAGGGAATATCATCTTGAATATTTCTCTGAACAGATGATGTATAATTTTGGCCGTCTAGGAGCAATCAAGGTTTTTGAATAGATCATCATGGTCGATCCTGCGATTGTCCAGGATGATATGATCAAATCAATCAACCTTAATTACTTTCCTTAATCACTAGATCAATTTAGGCATAATTGAACCTCATTGTATAGGATGATGTCCTGAATGATAATTAAAAATAAAAATTTCCTAAATAGATCTGGCGGCTGATTCTTTCTGATTTGAGCATGTCATCCCGACCAATATAAGTATTATCCAGGACAATATGCTTAATGACGGCTGCCTTAACCAAGATGCCCTAATTAGGGTTTCTATTTTTGATCGATTGTCCAGGACAATTTTTTGTATCATCCCGGATGATGTTAGAAAAATAAAAAAACTCTAAGTCAAACAAAAAAAAATTCACTGAAGTGTGTGTGTGTGTGTGTAGGGTTACTTAGCATCAGGAACCACAAGGATTAAAATATACTCAAGAAAGAAAAAGGTTTACAAACTGACTCAGACCTAGTCTACCTAATCTTGAGCTGGTTCAAATTGTAGTCTTGATCCTGTGGACCTGAAATGTTAGTTGACAAGCTAGTCGAAGTAAAATAGAAGTGTTTGTAATCATTAAAATATTATTTCTAAAAATCATATATGCAATAATGTTTGCCTCCATGTTGGAAGACATAAGTACATTGGATTCTCAAGCCTTTTAATAAAAAATTAACCAAATTTATTTAATGAGTAAAAAAATGTAGTTAATTAAGGTGATGGTTAGGTAACATTGGCTTACGAGTGTATTAACTTAGCCCTAAGAATGATGAAATAAACCTCACAACTATGGTTTAACGAAGATAGTCACTACTCAATGTAAATTACTTTTGATAAATTACTAATAAAACATTTAAAAATTAGAGCTTTATACCCTTGTTCTTGACACCATTTAGGAAGGTAAAGGTGTATTGGATTGCAAGCTCTTAAGGACTAAAACATCTAATTACTCTATGCAACCAATCCTTTCTTTTATGGTGGAATGATAGCATTGCAATTATGAGTCTTAGGACATGGGTTAGAGACTTTTGTACTTTAAAGCCACTAATTAACATGGTTCTTTAAAGCCTAAATGAAATAATTCAAATAAATATGACTATCTAAAATTTAATTAAAATTTTTTAAAACTTTTAAACTTAAATTAAATTAAAATTTTCCTTGGCTTATAACTAACTTATAACCTCAAATTTAATAACTTAAACATTAAATCTCATAGGACATATCAAATATATATAACAATTTACACACACTAGAATATGTTTACTTTGGCCACTAACTATAGTTTTAGGCTAGGTCGTAGTATGTTTTGGTGTAGTGCGGGTACCTTTTCCTAGAGGTTATCTTTGGTATATATTTTTTTTAATTTATATTATGCATTATGGATTTCATATCATATATAATTAAAAATGCATTTTTATGCTATTCTCTTTAATGCAAAAAAGAATAGCAAAGTAAAATATATCAAGGATGCTTGTGAAAGTAAAGATTTAAGATAATATATATCTAGGACTGGATGTAAGGTTTTCATTGTATTTATGTATATTTCAATTTTAAAGAGTTGTAAGAGGTTAAATATGATTTCTTATGCATACGTATAGAACTCTAAAAGATAATCCTTCCTTCTTTGGAGGGTATTCTCTTTTGTAATTCTATAGTGTAGACTTCGAGCCAGAAGAGAACAAGTAGCCAGATATATGCCTGTTTCACTCATAGGAGTATAGATTCAAGTATGTTATAGTGGACGTTATACACCTTAAACTTGCAAAACCTGGGTTGTATTTATGTTTCTAAATTAATAATACTTTCTTTATATATTCGCTCCATGTATACATGACAATCATATTCTTTAAATTCTTGATTTTGATCTCTAAATTAAAATCCTTGACTCTGTAGGATAGAGCCATCATTTATTGCATTCATAAGGCATTGATTGTGCTTAGTATATTATCTAGAAGCTTACTCTAGGCAAGTATTACCTCAGATTGTACATCCCTCAATATGCCTTCTTCAAATGCTAAATGAATTCTACGTCAATAGTTCTTTCTTAGATGTTAAACCAATATTTGATATTCTAAACTTTTTTTTTTAATAAATCTTCATATTTTTAAAGATCTAATTCTCACTAAATATGAAGAGAATAGGTTATTCCCTATGGATTAGAACCTAAGAACCTCTATTATACACCAAAACAAGAAGATAATAACCGTGGGGGATCGCACTTATGGGGAACAAACACCCACATCAAATAAACTTCATTCGAGATGATCTATAGGATGGAGTAAATCTCATGACTATCAAATTATGCTATTTATTATCCATCAAAGTGTGTCACAAATAAAAAGATGCGCAAAATGAGCAAAAAAATTAAAAGATGCACAAAACATATAATAAATTAAAATAAGCACAGAGTATATAAAAAAACACAAGATTCATAAAGTGCTAAAAAATTAATAAAGATGCCCAAAGTGATCCCAAAATGAATAAGTAAAGGGCTTACCTTTGCTGTAAACCTTTAAATCTTGGAAAACCAATGTGTCATATAATATTTTTTATACTTGAATTTGAAAATCATTATTTTAGATATATCATTATACAATGATATTTTATTAGATATAAAATGTTTTTCATGCAAGAGGGTTGAAAAGATTCAATTTCTTTTTCTAATTAAAACCTCTCTTAATATAGATTTGAAATAAAAAAAATACATATAAGGGACAGAGCTCAGTCTAGCTTGTAGGGAGTTTAAGCAAGGTTAGCAAAATTTAAATCTATGACCTTTTTGGGTTTGATGGAGTCAAACTACTTCTTACTAAACTTTTGAATTTGTTCCTATTTGTCATTTTTGATCGGGTCAAGATAATCAAGAGCTCATTTTTTTATTCTAAGAAAAATAATGCTCTTACTCTTTATTGAGTCTAGTGAATAGGTTGTGAACCTAAGTTAATGTCCCAAGGCTACCAAGAGGGGGGTGAATTGGTATTTAAAAAAAAATTATCCCTGTTTTGAATGAGTTTAACCAAAAACAAACTTTAATGAATTTTTATAAAAAGTTTTTCAACCACAACTTTTTAAATAGAAAAATGCAGAAAATAAAAAGCAGTGAAATAAACGACACAAGATTTATAGTGGTTCGGTCTAAACCATACCTACATCCACTCCCCAGAGGCACCCTCTGAGTATTTCACTAATACCAATAGTGTCACTCCTTTTGCACCCACAGCAAGGCGGAGAAGCCTTTACAAACACTCTTTTCACCACAACCCAGTGCGGCAGAGATCCGTCATCCTTTCACACTCTCCTAGTGTGAACAGAGAACCCTTTGTCCTTTCACACTCTCCTAGTGTGGGAAGAGAACCCTTCGTCCTTTCACACTCTCATAGTGTGGGTAAAGAACCCTTCATCCTTTCACACTCTCCTAGTGTGGGCAGAGAACCCTTCATCCTTTCACACTCTCCTAGTGTGGGCAGATAACCCTTCATTTTTTCACACTCTCTAAGTGTCGGCAGAGAACTGGATCTCCTTGACAGATCTCTTCACAAGAAACCTAGAAGGAATAAAGAAAAAGAGTGAAGTAATCTCAAATCACAATTAGGAAATCTTACCTTTAAACACCAAGCGAAGCCTTCACGCTCCAGTGGTAGAAATCCTTCTATGAATGCTTTCTCTCACTCTCTCCTTTACTCTTCTTCTAATAAGCACGTAGATCAATGAGCAAAAATATTGGGTGGCAGTCTAATTTGGACTATATATACAAAAGACAAGAAAAACTGCCTAAAAATTGCAAGTTTTTAATTCTGTACGTAGTGGATCATCCTTACGATCGTGGATCATCCCGGACGATTTTACTTAAAGTGTCAGAAATGATCCTAATGTATATTGGTACGAACTATGTTCGTACATGCCCATCGTCTCGTATGAACTAGGTTCGTCCGGTACGAAATGGTTATTACATAGGTCGGTTCCCAAAATTCTACAGGACGTAACCAACTGAGGTAAGTTGGTTCAGTTTGTCCCAGGACGAAAAGGTTTCGTCCTGGGATGATCTCATACAGAGAGTTTCGTCCAGGGATGAAGGTTCATTTCATCCTGTACGATCTAATACAGACAGTTTCATCCAGGGACGAAGTTTTATTTCGTCCTGTACGATCTGATACAGAGAGTTTTGTCCAGGGACGAAGGTTTATTTCATCCTGTACGATCTCATACAGATAGTTTCATCCAGGGACGAAGGTTTATTTCGTCCTGTACGATCTCATACAGAGAGTTTCGTCCCTGTACGAACCATGCTTTTCGTCTAGACGAACAGTGCAAGGCAAGAATCCAGAGACGTTCGTCCCGGGACGAATACAAAATTCATCCTCGATGATTAGGACTTAGAAAATTTTCAACCAGCCTGTTCGATCCCTTGCTCCCTAGGGTTTAATTGACATGATTGTCCCGTACGAACAAGGTTCATCCCGTACGATCAGTTCACAAAAATTGTCCCCCAAGAGTGTGTGTTGTGATTTTTCACTCAATTACAATCACTCCCTCTCATTTAAAAACTTATAATTTACAAATGAATTATTTGAAGTCTTCATCGCTTGGAGTTGATTTTTCTTGAAATGTTAGTACACACTAGAGGGAAAAAAATCTTCAAAAAAGTGTTAGGAGATATATAAAACAATAATATTTGAAATCATCAAAACAATACATGTTGCAAGAATGTAAAACATGCAAATAGAAACTCTCTCTACAATCTCCTCCTTTTTTATGATGGCAAAACAATTATTGTTTGTAGGATTTCAAATTCTAAGAATCTCCTAAACTCCCCCTGAAATGACGAACTCATGAAAATAAGGAGGCATTTGAAGTAAAAAAAAAATTATTTTTCAAAATTTTTATACAATACAAAAGATAAAACAAAAACAATCAAACACACATACGAAAACATACGATAAAAACAAATAAAAATACACAAGAAAAAATAAAAAATACACAAGACACAACAAACAACCTCAAACAATTTCTCCCCCTTTTTGACAACATCAAAAAGTGAAGAAGAAAAGAAGGCTAGAAATGTAAGCAGAAGTATGAAATTCATTTGATATTTTAATCTTGGAAGTGATTGAAATAATGTATGCAAATAAAATCAAAACATTAGAAAAATATAAGATTTCATATAATTTAAGAAGTGTATAACATAGAGAATAAAAAGAATTTATCAAAGGCATGTGTCAATTTAGACATGAAGATAAAGAAAATCATTGCACTAAGGATGAATAAAAAATTTTATATTTCAATTTTCAATATGAATTATAAATGAACATTAGATCAATTTGAATTAAGAGATTAAAAGAGTCTAGAAAGAAGTAATTACCACATGTGGCGCTTTGCGCATCTTTTTCAATTTTTATGGCACATTTTTTTTGTGCATCTTTTTACTTTGGGCTTATTTTGTGCCTCTTTTTGTCATTGCAAATTTTTTTGCACAATCCTTTTGATTTTTGTACATTTGTACATATTTCAAGAGTAATTGAATTCTTTTCAAAATCAATAATCTAAAATTTTAAATTTTTCTAAGTGCATAAATACTAATTGAAAAGAGAAATACAAAATAAGAAAACATCTAAATTGCAATAATAATATTAAAGATAATGTAGTCTAAATAAGAGATATGGAATTGAAAATTCTAATAATATGAAGTTATAAGCATCTCTTAAATTTAGAAAAATTATATTTTCTAATGAAATTAATTTTAATTTACAAATTAAATAAAACACTATTAAGATTATAAAAAATGAATGTCATAAAGTCTAACACACATTTCTAAAATATTAAACAACAAAATATT